>NW_022196905.1:194603964-194626143 GCF_008632895.1 Mastomys coucha
AAATTAAAAAAAAAAAAAACAGGGGCTGAGCTTTAAAAGAAGTAGAGTTGGTTAGGTGGTGGGTGGAGTTCGCAGGCAAAGAGGGTAGATGTGTGATTAACTGACAAGGGCTAAGGAGGAAGCCATTAATAAAACATCTTAGACCTAACGGGACTTCCTTAAGCTAATAAACTATGGAATTAGAACAGTGAGTGCTAGATAAAGCGAGTCAGGTTTGTCATAGTAAGACATACTAGATTTCAAAGTAAGGAAATGGGGTAAAAGTAGGAATTTATAAGCAAATAATCAGGCAATACAAGATATATTAGATATCTTTAGTGTAGAAAATATCGCCGGGTGGTGGTGGCACACGCCTTTAATCCCAGCACTTGGTAGGCAGAGGCAGGTAGATTTCTGAGTTCAAGGCCAGCCTGATCTACAGAATGAGTTCCTGGACAGACAGGGCTACACAGAGAAACCCTGTCTCGAAAAACCAAAAAAAAAGAAAAAAGAAAGAAGGAAAGAAAGAAAGAAAGAAAGAAAGAAAGAAAGAAAGAAAGAAAGAGAAAAAAAAGAAAATATCCAAGTAGGTAGAGAGTATATGGCAATTCCATAATCCAAAACCAAGCAACACAAGCCTGGAATAAGATTCTAAGGCATCTAACTTGCATTTATATGTGGGAAGTTACCAAGGCGGTCCCTGACTGGCCTTCTAGGCCAAAGCACATCTCCTCACACCCAGGCCAAGTACCAAGCCAAGATACGACCCTTTCTGAGTCCTAGCCAAGGACCCAGGTCCTTCCCTTAGCCCCAGTAGCCAGATTCTTTGCACATCTTTACATCTAGCCTGAGCATCTTCCTTCACATTTCTTCATCCACTTCTTCCTCCTGACTTCTTCCTACTTGAGAAAGAACTTGAACACCACCTTTCCCCACTCATTAAGAACATAAACTTCTCTGCTCCTAGACCCCTCTCTTGCTGACCCTAACCTCCAGCCCTGGTTCTGTAAACTGACAGAGCCTTGTCTTCAGGTTTTTAGTAACAGTGACAGAGTTGCTGCTGTGTGTTAATGTATCTGACCCTCCTTTGTGCCCTTTGGTAAGGAAATGAAGTACTATGGAGCTGAAGACTCTGCTGTGTGTGTGTGGGGGGGGGGGGGGGGGGGTGTACTAGCTTAGAAGGACGTTAAAAGCCTGACCCCATGTCCAGTTGATGTGCTGTCCAAACTGACTGCTCCAACAACCTGCCCCTCAGCTCACTGCTCAGCTTAGCTCTAAACAAAAAGCAGGGTTTTTTTTTTTCCATTAATTTATTTATTCATTCATTTTACATCCTGATCACTGCCTCCCTTTCTGATTCTCCCCCTCACAGTCCCTCCCCCATACTTCCTTCCCCTTTTCCTCTGAGAGGGTAGGACACCCGCCCCACCCCCCCATATCACCCCACTAAGGCACATCAAGTCTCTGCAGACTTAGGCATATTCTCTCCTCCTGAGGCCAGACAAAGCAGCCCAGTCAGGGGAATGGAATTCACAGACAAGCAACAGTTTTAGGGACAGAGCCCACATGAAAACTGAGTTGCACATCTAGGCAGAAGTAATTTAAAATCTTTGAACACAGATGAGGACTATGTTCTGATCACCCATCTTGTTTTAAGCAAACCTATTCTCTCCGTCCTCGGAGATACGAGCTATAGGAGGAGGATACATACTAATATTTAAAAACAAGCTTTAGATTCTTTAGACAAAGATTACGACAGTGTTTCAATTTTCAAATTTATACACAACATCTTAAAATCCCATATTTCATGTTGCAGACTGACTTAGCGGACCTTTCCTAATATGAGCATTTGTAATATTAATCCCACGGTCAAGAGATCTCTAAAGTATTTTATTTCAAAAACCGCTGCTGAAAGAGAATAAACCACAGGGACCTCAAATCTCATAGCACCAGGACCATGATGGAATGACTGACAACTCCTTCAAATGGAGGAGGTAGAGAAATCAAAAAGGAGGATGTGTTTTAAACTTCCATTGTGTTCTTTAACATACTTGGTATTCAAGGTCATGCAAAGAGCCGTGTGGTTGTTAACATGCAACGGTACCATGATAAAACTTGTGAGGTCGTCCGAGAAGGTCACTGCAGAGCAATTGCCAGCAAAGCTCCGGCACTCAGTGTTTTCAAATGCTAGCAGCTTATTAGCACAAAGTCCACGCCGGGGAACCTACACAGCTCCCTCCTCGGCTTCATCCTGCAAGGGCTATCTACCTTGGACCACCACCACAGCTTAGACAGCCCCATCTCTTCCCCTTTGGGTTGCTATCTGCCCACTTTCCCACAAACCACAAAGGCCTGCTAACCCAAATACTTGGTCACTTAGGTTATATAGTATATACTATCACCTCTAAAGCAAAGTGAGAAAAAGAAAAGGCGAGAAAAATGCTCTCATCATTCATTCATCAGCTCTGATGGACATATCAATGATGTAACCTCTGAGGCACTGCCAAGTCTGTGAGAAAAAGGCCTGGTATAAAACAGCTCTCGAACTCGCTACTAAACTTCACCATCGCGTTAACTTTATGTGTGAGATTTTCCAAAGTTGGCAAAAGAGTATTTTCTTCCGCAATATGAAAACATGTTATTTTTCATAAACTTGTTGATAGCTCATTTGCTCTATGGTTATTTTATTGTCCCCTAGTTTTTTCTTAGTTTTACATATTTTACTTCTCATCATTCGAGTTTCCTGGTAAGTCACTACTGCTTGGCATATATTCCTTTGATATGTGAAACCTAGGCAAATATATCAAACATTAAATAAGACAGATCTCAATATACCGAAGAGAAATGTACTTTTTCTTTCATGTGTGTACAAGCAGCCTGTAGACTAGGAGGACCTCCGAAGCAGACTGCAGGGAACCTTCGGAGAAGCGTCGTTACTGTGCATCCGTCAGGGAGAGTCACTAGATAAGCTTTGAGTCCTCTGTGGAAATTCTCATTTAATCAGACAGGTTTATAAACTGATGCAAAGTGCAAGGATCACCCAGGGTTACAGAGAAATCATTGGCAAACAATAAAATTCAGAGATCTTAAGGGAAGGCTGGCAAAAGTCTTTCCCTTTTAGTGAACAGAGACACAGAACATGGAGGATAAACTGCTCATTGTTATTAGAGAGGGTAGGATTAAAACACATTTTGTGAAGTCTGTGAGACCCCCATTGGCTTTTGCATTTGCTATGTACAACATTTTAAAGCCATGTTTATGGCTCGTAACCAAAAAGAGTAAAAGGCCCTTCTCCATGTCTAGATATTGACACAAACTTACCTCCTGAAAGTGAAGCTTGCTTTGCTCTGATATGTGGAAGTCTACTCTCATCTTGCACACCTCATGACAGAGTCAAATGACAGGATATGATGGCTACTTGCTATCACAGTATTGGAATGATAACACTATATCACAAACCGTATGATATGCTAATATTAAACTGTATATCAAAATTATAGCTTCGCATTGACATCCAAGATTTGTGTTCCTTTTCTTATGTCAAAAACTAACTATTTACCACAAATATAAATTTAAATTCTGTTTTCTTACTTACTACCTAGTTATAGGGTTTTAAAAAATGAAATGGAATTAACAAAAACTGAGAAAATAAGAATAAAAATTCATATACTGTATGGATGTGAAATCTCTCAAGTTCCGGATAGGCTAATAGAAGACATTGTTATTGTGACAGATTATTGCCACTTATTGTAACTAAAGGTGATTTCTCCTCTGTTGGTCATAAGCAAGTAAGAGTAAATGTTCATGAGCTAACCTTTACATTATAAAGGGAATGACTGCCATCTGCTGGACAGAGTGAGAAATGGAAAGAAAAATACTCAAAAGTATGTGAGTGTTCACAACTTCAGAATGCATCCTTGCTTACAACCTAAAACGTGACATTACCATAAATCTCTAGGAATAAAAAAAAATACTGTCCCATGATGAACAAAAGCACAGTGTATAACTATGTGTGGGGGTGTCATGGTAAATCCCATTAAAAGTAACTGGGCCAAGAGCCTCTAAAAATAGTGTGTGCTGCTGCCTGTGGCTTTTCTACATCTCTGTGCTGATGTCTGCAGCCTCTGGATTTCCATCAGCTTGAGTCTGGCCAGGTCTCTGCCATCAATCATATAGGCTTTGCCAGTCTACAGCCAAATAATTGGCCATTAGACCCGTCAAACACAACCTAGCCTCCACATGAAAAATAGTCCACACCCCCACCAAGTCCTTCCCGTCCATGTCTCAAATAGAGCTATGAAAGACTTTTTACATTTTAAAGTGATCTCTTAATGAGATAAGGAAGACCACTGTTTAACTGAGAGCCTGCTGTTACTTCAGTCAGATTACAAAACAATTCCATAAAGTTTTTTTTTTTTAATTCCATTTTGCAATGTGTTTCTCCTTTGTCATTTACCTTTTCGTTCATTCATGCAGCAGCTTATCAGTTGTTAATTTATTTCACCTGAGCTCTTCTGGCGTTTCTCACATTTCTGAACTTGAAGTAATTTTCTCGAGTCACACCCAAGTCCCTGTGACTAGAAACATATGCCCCACTCTGGCCTAACTCCATTTTCTTGATGGGAAGCCACAGTGTCAGTTAATCATAGAAAACTTGGCCACTTTCACAGAGAGTGTTACCAAGAGAGCTCCAGTTCACTGTGTGCTTTTGCATGGCTCCATGGTCTGTGCTTCCCACCACACAAGTTACTCTAAGCGACACAGTATTCTTCACCCATCACTTGCATTTTATTAACAATTTCCACTTGTGGGAATTCTAGTAAAGATGTAGGTGTTGTCCACAAGCACTCACTAAAGATCCTCCTCCCCTTCTTCCTTCTCTTCCTCTTCTTCCTCTTCCTCCTCCTCCTCCTCTTCCTCCTCTCCTCCCCTCCCTCCTCTCCACCTCTCCTTCTCTTCCTCCATCTTCCTCATAATCTGGGCCTGCTCTTGCATTCTCATTTTAAGCAGGAGCTGGGTTAAAGATTCGCAGACACCAAGAGCATGGCCACAAAGATTCCAGAGGTTCCACCTTTGCTCAGTTTCTTCACCAGTATCGAGAAGAAAAGTGGGCCTCGCCATCTGGCTCATCATCACTCCGCCACAGCATATTCACAGAGCTGTAAACACAGTTACGCGGCACACTCACCATCCATTCGTTCAAAGAAACATTATCTACTCTTTAGTATTTTGGGTTTTCTTCAGAATGCCACAAGGCGACGAACTGGGAAGTCTGATCTCAATGACAGCCTTTTTTAGACACACATCCATTCAATATGTTATCTTTCTTATAAAAATCATAGGAAATACTTAAGCTTTGTGTTATCTTGTCTACTCTTTTACAGCCTGAAAATTAAATCTGTGTTCTGTCCAAAAGGTGAAATAGCCACATTCTGAACTTAAAGCACATTTTAAATGTAAAAACAAAACAAAAAAACAAACAAACAAACAAAAAACTGGGAAGAATGGGGAAAGTTCATGTATATGCACTTTAGCCACAGCAAATTACTACCATATCACATTCTTAAAATGCTAGCAGTTTTTAAATTTCGAACAGTATAAATGTCTCTAAATTGAAAACAAAAATGTATCCTAGACATAGGTTTACGCGTAATTTATGAAGAGAAAATAGCACACTAAAATGTTTTCTGTAGTCCCATGCCTGAATTAAAATACGCAGCTGACTGAATCTTGAGCTCAATAGCACCATCTAGTGGGTATCAACCAGAAATGTTGTAGCTTCTAATTCAGTGTTCTATATTGTCTATATGCTCTTCCCCATGTCTTTCAATAACTAATAAAGTGATCAACCAGAATGTGAAATAAGCATTAAGTTTGCACCATAGTTTTTGTTAAATATATCAGTAACTTACTTATGTCAGATACCAAACAATCTGATTATAAAAATATCAAGTATCTAACAGTGATGTCTTGATATCCAAATTTTCATAATACATTGACAAATGTTCTTTAATAGGGATGAAGTGGACTGGATGAAATGTTACTTTTCATTGAAAAAAATCTAAAACAATAAAACCCTGAGCTACCAAGACAAAGTGACCTGGAGTAGCCCAGCATCACGTTCACTGTGTTCACTAACTTACTTTCTGGGGAGAGAGCTCATTCATCCAAAGCAGGAAATGTGGCTTCATCTGTGGGTGCCTTTTAAGGGTTAGGTGCTATCCATACATTACCCATCCACTCACCCTTGAGTTATTATGCGATCTACAGCTCTGGGTTTGTTCTCTGTCGCTGTTCTTGTCATCAGTGTTCTTGAACAAAATCCTACAGTCTTCTGAACCTTCTGCCTCCAGACACTAAACTAACGCCGTGTTACACCAGCTGTGTCCTGCCTGCGCTTTCTTTATTTTTTTTCTCTTCTTTTCTCCTTCTTATTTCAGATTTCTTTGTTTTATATGAATGTGGACGGCTGTTTTGTTTTTACATATATAGGTGCACCACACATGTGCCACACACCCTCAGAGATCAAAAGAGGGTGTCATATTACTTGGAGGTGGCGTTACAGACAGTTGTGAGCCATTGTGTGGATGCTGGGTCTTCTACAAGAGTAAATGCTTCTAACTGCTGACCCATCTCTCCAGCCCTTTCCTTCTGTTTCTTTCCTGTTGTTTCCTAAACTGACCTGCAAGTTGTTTGGAGCTCCACTCACTTCTATACAAACCCCATCTCCCTATTCTATTACACACACACCCTCATTGTGCAGGGGATACTGAAACAATCATCAAAGCTAATTCTGGGTGGTGGTAGGGCCAAGATACTGGATTGGTCTTTTAATAACATGCCACAAGAAAGAAAACCCCTCCCAGAAACAGATATTGTTTATCCCTGATAAACAACTAAAGTCAAAAAAGGAAGAAAGAAAGAAAGAAAGAAAGAAAGAAAGAAAGAAAGAAAGAAAGAAAGAAAGGAAGGAAGGAAGGAAGAAAGAAAGAGAGGAAGGAAGGGAGGAAGGAAGGAAGAAAGAAAGAAAGAAAGAAAGAAAGAAAGAAAGAAAGAAAGAAAGAAAGGAAAAGGGAAGAAAAGGAAGGAAGGAAAGAAGGAAGGAAGGGGAACAAAGAAACAAACAAACAAAAAAAACCACTATGAGAGGCTCCAGAACTGTGCTCCATTCATATTTTATAGATTGTAACTATGGCCCACCTATTCAAGGATGACTTGAAAGACTGCTGCCTCAGTCACCATACCCTACTCTTACGACTCCTGCTATTCCCCTCCTGCTCTTTCTCTTTTACCCTCCTCCTCCTCCTTTCCCTTCTCCTCTTCCTCTTCATCTCTCATCCTGTGCCTCCTCCTCCTAACTCAAATCCCTGGATGCCTGTACTGAGATTGCCAAGGGCAGAGGTTCAATTACAAAGATCAAGACCTGGCTAATTTCTCTGATAAGTACTGTGATTAAAAAATATGTTCTAGCTACTGAAGTCTGGGGACTATTTATATTCGCAAACTGACACAACCAATTCTGATGGAAACAAGTAGTTAATTAAATTTTAAAAATACAATGTAATTCATAAATATGCAGAAACAAATTTTAGAATACCAAAGGCAAAGAGGTAGTAATATTACTTAGTCCTCAAGGTTATACAATTCCTGTCCCCAGAAGATGCTGCATATTTTATGTGACATGAGACTTTCTGACACACTGACTGAACAAAGTCAGAGTCTGTGGAGAGTTAACTCCCCTTACACTGGCTGCTTCATCTATAAAATCTTATAAATAATATTTCTACCTGCCTAAAAGGGTATTTTTGTTTGTTTAATTATCATAAATTTATAATGCTACAGACAAAATGGTAGAAAATAATTGCAGTGTGAAAGACTTGCAATACCAGAAGTTATTTCTCTAGGTTAAAAGGAACATAAAGTGAGGGCACAGATAGAAGGAAGCCATCAAGGAATCAATATTTAACGAGGTGGCATCCATATTGTACCTTTGCAAATAACCACAGAGTGGGTCTGCGAAGCTTAGGCTCCATTGTGTTTAACATCTGACAAATGTAAGTCTCTGGGTTTGCTTGGTTTTGTTTGTTTGTTTGTTTCTATTGGAGTTGGGAGAATTGTTACCATTTGCAAAGCCATCAGAGATCTGAAGCACGTAAACATGGTAAAACTTAGGACATATCCATTACTAACACATTAATTAAATATTTATATGCTGGAGATACAACACATTGAGTGTGGCTTTCAACAGTGAATCATGGGAGGACAATGTGTCCTCCCCAGCTTGTAGAGATGGTATAGTTTCTCCCCACTCCCCAACCCCCTTTGGATTTTTCTGCATCATCAGTTACTTGAGTAAATATCACATCACTTTTTTAAAGGGAAATGCTGGGGGTTTTGTTGTTGTTGTTGTTGTTGTTTTTTCTTCCCGAGACAGGTTTTCTCTGTGTAGCCCTGGCTGTCCTAGAACTCACTCTGTAGACCAGGCTGGCCTCGAACTCAGAAATCTGCCTGCCTCTGCCTCCCAAGTGCTGGGAATATAGGCATGCACCACCACCGCCTGGAGGGAGATGCTGTTTTGATAGCTCTACACTATTGGTTTTCGAGGAAATTTTAGATTTCAGTGATATCAGTACTCAGTTTATCTTTTTTCATCTTCTTTCTTATTTGTCTTATCAATCATCAGCTTCAGGACCTAAGTCTTCATGCTAGCTCACCAGAGAGTTCCCCCAAGTGTTTAGGTCTGATCATAAAACATATGAAGATAAACACAAAGGAATTACTTAATTACCTACTATAGAATAGACATTGTCGTAGAAAAAGTATTGTGTTTCCATAGCATTGCATGGTGGGGTTATCACTGAGCTAATAAGAAAGCTGAGATGGCCGGGCATGGTGGCGCACACCTTTAATCCCAGCACTTGAGAGGCAGAGGCAGGCGGATTTCTGAGTTCAGTCCAGCCTGGTCTACAGAGTGAGCTCCAGGACAGCCAGGGCTATACAGAGAAACTCTGTCTCGAAAAACCAAAAAAAAAAAAAAAAGGAAGAGAAAAAAAAAGAAAGAAAGCTGAGATGAAGAATAATTAATGTAGATTTAGTAGATGCAAATACAGTTTTTCCCACTAAATTGAAAAGCAATACTGGACTGTAAAAAGGTTATCGCAGGGATACAGTGGAAGAGCAAAAGAAACAATATCTTTGATTAAATTTGTTATGTGTGTATAACATTAACTTAATACTAACTGAAGAAATTATGTTAGTTTTCCATTGGTAAATTAGCAGTTACATAGAGAATTTTTAATCCAGCAGCATGACTGCTCTGGCAAGGGATCGCATCCAGAGGAATTCTAGGTCGGTGTGATCTGGGTCTAATGCTGCTTAGTACACATCTTTAATCCCAAACACCGAAGGTGAGCTTAGTTTATAGAAGGAAGCTGCTGTGTTTGAAAATGACCTCTTACTAAGGGGCAGACAAAGAAAGATTTGACAGAATGAGCCATAGGTAGTATATGCCCAACTCATGAGAACCTCACAGGAGAGAGAAGAAACTTAAGAGAAGTATACAGAGGTGCAAGGTGTGGGGGTGGGGAGTTTTACTGGGACAGTTTGTGACTGGTTGCAGGCAAAGACAGGGCCAGAGAATGAGCCTGAGAATGAGATGGAGCAAGAAGATTAAAACAAATTGCCAGAATTAGTTTGAGGCCAAGCAGATCTAGACACCACCTGACAAGGATGGTCCCAATAGACATGCTAATATGGAGAGAGGGAGGGGAGAGCTCAGGACCTAGAAAAGGAAGTATAGACAGCTAAGGAATGCTGAGTAATAGTCTTCCTGGGGACAAGCCCTCCAATTGGGTATCCAGTACCAACTGAATGACTGAGTAGGGTATGTTCACGTGTTTAGGAATATACACTTATACACCACCAACAACAAGATCACCAAAAATGAGAAAAAGAAAAAGAAACCAAGAGTTTGAAAGTTAGTGTAAGACTCCGACCCTCAGTCAGTGGTACTTACTTCAAGATGCCCCCAAGTAAGACACAGAGACTCAGATCAACGCAAAAGCAAGAGGTTTATTTTCTGGTGCACCTGGGTCATCACTCAATCAGTCCCTTAAAGCGAGTGATGAGAAGGTGACCCCAAATGGCTATTACAAGCAGTTTTTATACTTTTTAGGGGCACAGGTTACATCAGCAAAGCTACAGTTCAAACTTATTGGCTAAGCATATTGACCTTTTTAAATCTATTGGCTAGCAAGCATGACATGCATTTGAACTCTACCTGGGACTTTCCAGAGGGTCAGGTTACCATCAGTACATTCTGAGAATTTTTTTCTCAAGATTGTTTCTGTGGGTAGAGAATGGAACCTGGCCTATCCTTGACCCCAGATAGGAGGGAGAAGCTGTAAGGAGGGTGTGGGACTGGAAAAGTTCTTAGGGTCCCTCAATAGCCAGGTCAGGGGTAGTAGGAATTTGGAGGAAGGAAAAGAGGAAATGATGTGATTATATTGAAATCTCAAAACAAAACCAAGAACAGAAACCAAAACCCCAATCATTTAAAAAATACTCTTTACTGAGTGCACAAACAGAACACCACAACAGGAAAGTCACAGTGACAGAAGCGCAAGGCAGCTAGCTCATCACGTCATCATCAAGAACAGAGAGAAATAGACACATGCATGTGACCAGCTCATTTTTTCCACTCTATACATTTTAGGATCCCTGTCTAGGGAATGATACCGCCTACAGTAGAATTGGTCTTCTCACATCAATCAAGACTAATCCCTTCTGACAGGCTCATGGGCCTACCCAATATAGACAAGCCCTCATTGAGACTCTCTTCCCAAGTGATTCTAGGTTGTGTCACAGTCACAAATGGGACTCATAATTTTCACTGACTTAAAATTCATACAACTTGGGGGCTGGAGAGATGGCTCAGTGGTTAAGAGCGCTGACTGTTCTTCCAGAGGTCCTGAGTTCAATTCTTAGCAACCACATGGTAGCTCACAACCATCTGTAATGGGATCTGATGCCCTCTTCTGGTGTGTCTGAAGATAGCTACATTGTGTACTCATAAAATAAACAGTTAATTCTTTTAAAAAAAATTCTACTTTTTTGCAAGGCAATCTGATAATATGTAATATAAAAATAAGTACAAATATTTTAAATATCTAAATTAAAATCTTCCTGTCTAGAGATTTATCCTAAAAAAAATGATTATACACACCCATATTTCTATATATACAAGTATTTATAAATTCAGATATACATTAAAGTGTTTTTTCTTATATACATTCTTGTTTTTATGAAATCTGTTTGTTCACTTTACATCCCAGTATCAGTCCCCCTTCTCCTCCCATTACCCCCTCACACAGATCCTCCCTCCCATTCCTCCCTTTTCTTCTCCTTTGAGAAGAGGGAATCCCCTTAAAGTGTTTTTAATACTAGCTGTCTTACAACTCTCAAGTTCAAGTAATATATTAAATTATTTTATATTGATTACCCATAAAAATTGATGGTACAGAAGATTATTTAACAGCATAGTAAATTTTCCAATATGAAATAAGTAAAATGTAGTTTTATGAATATATCATATTATTGTAATATACAATATGAATATCAGTTTGTATATATAAATAATAAGATACTATATACTAGAAAACACATATGTGGTTATTTTGAGTATGCTGTACTCAAAGTGCACGCTTTGACTTCTGGTTAACAGGCCACAAGGATGCTCCACTTGATCTCTTTGTTTGGTTATAGACTAAAAATTATGAGTTGCAGGTACTGCTAAAATAAAATTCTCAAAGTATAAAATAGGTTGCAATTACTCTCAGAGCTCCACTCTCACTCTTGAATATTGACTAGGATACCCAGTCAGGCTACAGGCTGTCATCTACTCGGTATTAGCCAGTGTTTCTAATTTCAAGCAATTTTTTAAGGCTAAGTTTAAAAAGAAAGTGATGATTAAAATGGATACCTATATGTCTCACAGTTCTTTTGGAAGAAATAAGTGAACTTTTTTTTTTTACCATGGCAGAAACAGTTTCCAAAAATAACAATGTAAAACTGGATAGAAAATTAGAGAATGATATTGCTGTTTCTGCCATGGTCAGGTTAACTGTGGTTAACTCGGAAACTCACCTTCATTTGTGTCTCTCTCCTATGTGATGGAGGCCTGACTGAGTCTTGTGTGAGCACCTCAGCTTGTTAGAATATAAATAATCACCGGCAGTGAACACCTAACACAGAGAAGTCTGAGAATGCAACCTGAGTTTGCGTCTCTTCCAACTAAGGATTGTGACAATGCGTGTTTGCATAGGTAATTCCATTCCCTTGGCAATTTGTCTGTTTGACAACACAATGTCTATACATATAATTCTTCCATTATTCACATTTTTGGGCATATTTTCTCCTAAGATAATGAAATGGTCCTTGAGAGAAGCACAAATATGCTCGTCTTGTCCAAATTCATCACTCCTTTTCCAATTCACATAGGCCCTCTCTTTGCTACTGTGTGAGTCACGAACAGGAACCAGAAAAAAGTCAGTGAACGCCAAGTCATGCAAGAAATAAAAGTGGCTACCACAGTTTTTATTTCTAAAACTAGTTATAAAGCCTTGTTCAAACTTTATTTCTGACTTTGACTACATTTTTAAAACCAATTTTATTGAATTTTGTATTTATTTTGTCAGGGAGCAGATGAACACATGGTGCTGCACGTATTTTATATATTAACAGATTGAGTTTTTCTACCTGGTAGATAGACCCATGTTTTTTTCTGTTTGACCCATACATAGCATTATGATATTATTTTGGTGCTTGCCACAGGTAGTTAGTTAGACCTATGCCTAATCTGCAGGCATAAGCTTTCCCTGTTGTTCTTTGTGCCTTACATTTTCCCTTGGATAATTAAAATAAGTATCTTCAGTGAAGGGGACTACAGTCTTGGAATATGCCTATAAAATCTAAGGCTGTGAAAATGCCTTGTAATTTTCCAGCTCAGAAAAAGAAACTGGATAAAGGCAGAAGCAAATGAAGATTCTCCTTAGAGCAGTGGTTTTCAACCTTTCTAAAGCTGTGACCCTTTAAATATGTCGTGGTGACCCCCAACCTTAAAATTATTTTTATTCTCCTAGTTCATAACTGTAACTCTGCTAATGTTATGAATCACAGCGTAAATACCTGTGTTTTCCCATGGTCTTGAGTGACCCCTGTGAAAGGGCCATTCCACACCTCGCAAAGGGGTTGCAATCTGAATGTGGAGGAAAGCCATCATCCTTAGCAAGTCAGCATGTTTAGACTAAAGTCATCTCAAACGTGGTCTCGAAATTTTTTCAAGTTTATTTTACTTTTACTTATGTGTATATGTGTGTGAGTCTGAGTCCATGTGGGCTCCCTTAAATCCCTGGAGTTGGAGGCCAGTGAGCCTTCTAAGAAATAACTCCGATCCTGTACAAGAGCAGCAAGCACCTTCCACCCAGCCATCTCTCCAGATCCAACAATATCAGTTGAAGTTAGTCTATTACTGTACTTTGTAATGCTAACTTTTCTACCTGAAGGTCTAGGCCTACCAGTGACTTCTCCTGTTTACAAGCTTTTGCTGTACAAACCTTGTTCCTTGATTTAAAAGTATTGGTTAAATAAAACTGGCTACAGCCAATTACTGGAGGGATTAGAGGTAGGTGGGTTTGGAGTGACCTGGTTGGAGGAAAAAGATAGAAAGAGGAGGAGGAGGAGGAGGAGGAGGAGGAGGAGGAGGAGGAGGAGGAGGAAGAGGAAGGTAGAGAGAGGAGGCATAAACTGTAAGTCTGAGTCAGCAGAGGAAATAAAAATGACTTCGGGTATGAGAATTTTCAGAAGCCATAAATGAAAACACGTAAGATAGTTAAGGAGAAAAGACAGAATCAAATGAGTAAGCAAAGACCAAGACGTTAAAAAATAAATAAAGGCAGGTCACAGTTATGAAAGAAGAGAGAATTTTAAGTAATGAAAGGTTCAGCAAGTAATACCATAGCCATGACTGAGAAGAAAAGTCGTGGCTCAGAGTTCAGAGTTGTCATTTGAACTATTGCAAAGGGGCCTATTTACATGTACACATATGTCTGAAAAGAGGGTGATGATAGACAGTGTTGCTTAACATACATCACATCACACATCAAATCAAAATTTGAAAATAAATTTTAGGTTACATAAGGAGTAATGAGCTTCCCTTCCCTGTGGCATTTTCATATGTATGTATCGTTATACTGTGTTCTTCTTTTTCCCAGTTTCCAGAGAGCACAGAGAGGTTATGCTCTCTGACCAGTTGATTTCTTTTCCCAAGACAGTTCTCTGCCTCTGCTTCATTTTATTACATGAGTTCCATTACCCTCTCTATTTCGCCCTGTGTTAAAACCTCCCCACCCCATGGTCTAGTTTCATGACTTATGCTCCTCTCTCTCTCTCTCTCTCTCTCTCTCTCTCTCTCTCTCTCTCTCTCTCTCTCTCACACACACACACACACACACACACACACACACACACACACATTTACTCACACATACACATATATATTTTTTTCAATAAGACAGACTCAGACATAATATTCAGTTTCTTTTAGATGCAGAAATTAGATTAAAACACATCCTATTTGTGTAAGTCTGGCTTATTTTGATTAACACGTTGATTTGGTTCCACCTGATTTCCTGCAAATGCTGTGATTTCATTTTTCTTTACATCTATATAGGTCTCAGTTTATATATGTAATACATTCTGCATATCCTTTCATCTATTGACATCCATCAAAATTAGTTCTATTCCCAGGCTGTTTTGACTGCTGTAGCAGAAAGCATGGTGCCAGTATTTTTGCTATATGCTTGAGTCCTTTGGGTATATGCCCAGCAGTCTGGGGCCAGTCATAGTCCCAGTTCTATTTTTCCACAGAGTTTTTCATAGTGGATGCATATGCTTATACTCCCACCAGTAATGAATTATATTGTTCCTCTTTCCCTACATCTGCAGTTGATTTTCTTCACTATAGCCATTCTGATTGGGTAAGAGGGCATCTCAAAGTAGTTTTCATTTGCATTTCCCTGATGGTTATTGATGCTTTACACTTTATAAAGGGCGTATTGGCAATTTACATTACTTCTTTTGAAAATTGTCTATTCAGAGACATGCAAAATTCGATATGGGAAAGATCAAGAAACCTCAACCCTACACAGAGAACAAGCAACCAAGAAATGCTGAGAGCTGGAGAAGTAGTCTTCCTCAATCTGAAAATAAACACACATATTAACATTGTATAGGCTGTTCAGGTTACATCTGGAAATGTAATTGCATATATATAATATATACATGCATGGACAATTAATGAATGAAGACACCATGAATTTGAAAGACAACAAGGAGGGGCGGGTTTGGAGGGAGGAAAAGGAAGTATGATGTAATTATAGTAGACTCTCAAAACCAAAGAAAAAAAGAAAGAAAATTAGCTATTCTGTTTATTAGCCCATTTATTTATTGAATCTTTTAATATTTAATCATTGCACTCCATTATATATCCTGTATATCTAGATTGGTAATCACAAACTGTCTTATTTCATGTTTGTCATGAATGCCCTTATCTCAAATGCCTTTATCTCTATCAATTTTAAAAGACAGATTTGCTGGATGGGAGTCAGTTCTTTCAGGACATCCGTCCAGGGTGTCCTGGAGGGGAGGGATGCTGTGGATGAAATGTTTCATATTACTTTGTCATTTCTGTATTTGAAGGTGACTTGATGTGTTTCCCTCCTAGCTGTTAATATTTTTCTTGGCTCTTTTTCCTTTTTTTATCATCTTGATTATAATATGTCACAGAGGAATTCCTCCTTGGTAATATCACTTATGTTTGAGTGTCTGTTTCTTTCTCTGTGTTGGTAAAGTTTCTTGCTGTAATTTCATTGAATAGATTAATCATGCCTTTGGTGCCTCTCTCAGCTCCTTCTAACTTGCTGTTTCGAATCTTGTTCTCTTGGTTGTATCACTGTATCCCACAGTCCATGGAAATTGCACTCATACATCATCTCCCACATTGACATCTGGTGTCATATTTTGTCAGTCTTACCCTCCACTCAATACTCTTTCTTCTGCTTGGGTGAGTACATTTCTTTTGCTCTACTTGGATTTTATTCAAAATCTCAGTTTCCTTGCTGACTTTTTCTTCCATTTGCTTTGTTGTCAATACTGTCTATTTTCCATCCCTTTTCCCTCAAGATTGTCAGTGTCCTGTGTCTCCCACTGAATTCATTTCCTTGTCTATTCCTCCTCCAGGTCATTAAACCTTTTACCAGAAATGTTTTGGATTCATCTTTCTCTTTTGCAGCATCTGTGAGGTCAGTTATTGAAGAGTTGTAATCAGGGAGTCCCGCGACCTTGCTGTTCTCCATTCCTTACAGCTCTGTGTGGTGATTCTCACCTCTCTCCACTGGACTGTGTCTGGTTCCTTTGGTGATCTCATCAACCCCAGGTGTCACTCAGTGGGGAGAAAGCAAGTGGCTCCTGGCACACGGATTCTGGACTTTGATCCTGTAGAGCTGAGACAATAAATTCTTAGTGCTGAAGCCATGTAGTCTGTAGATCTTTGTCACTGCTGCCCAAATAGGCTGTCATCCACGCTGGGAAAGCATTTCTCTATTACAGGAGTAACATGGTCAGTGCATCAGGAACACTGAGCTGAGGAAAGTGCTGGAGATTGTCCCAGAAATAAACGGCCCAGACATATTTAAGCTTATTTACATGTTCTCATTCAGAAGAGGGACCAATGAACTAAAGGCAAAACATCTGCCTGGATTTTCCTTCTGGCTAGGTAACAAAATCATGGTGGAACAGAGCCCAACCTACCCACCATGCAGTATGTCAGTCACCGATAATGAGTCTCTCAACAGAAAGCTTATCAGTGTAGTCCAGTGTCTGGCAGCAAGAAGCCTACATCTTCAAAGCAATTCCTTTACTCTGAATTTTATAGGATCAAAAAGAGGGGAGAATGGCAATAGTTGAAGAGGTAGTGCGATAGATGTTTCTAGAATTCACAAAAAGAATTTACGGCATGAAATCAAGAAATACAACTTAAGAGAGAAGAGAGCTTAGGAATAGTCGTGGAATAGCAGGATAAGACAATGATTAGACTGACAGAGACATTCTCGGGAGCTGAAACAGAAAGCCAAAGACAGACAGAGATGAAGACCTTATCTTAAAAGTGTTGAAAGAAAATCTAAGCCCATCTAGTGCCAGGTTCTCAGTAATGCTTATCAAAACTTTAGAGAATATTGCTCAATTAGAAAAGAAGTAAAGTGATTAATTCCACCAACCCGTCACTAGGGAACATCCATGAGACAGACTTTGAGAAGAATGTGAAAAGCAAGGATTAATGTTGAGAGGGTAAAATGGGAAATACAGAAGGACAAATACAAAGACAGTTGCCATGACAATGATGTCCGACCTAACAAGAGAAATGGATGTGAGCAGCTTGCAGATCATGAGCTTGTGACTGGCTACAACAATGTAAGGGTTAAACTGCTGCGACTGCCCCTGGACAAAACAGGACAAAAACTCTGGTTCATGATGCTCATGTCCTGAATTCTTCTCACCTTAAGCATTAAGGACCACTAATTTAGGAATCTGTCACACCTGTGGGTAACATATCAAGGTTAACACTAAAAGTTTTAAATCAACAACTGAATTTCTCACTTGAGACATAAACAGAAATTTCTTAATTAAAAAGAAAATATGGAGGAAAAATAAGCACAGAAACACATTAGACACCCAACCCAGAGGGAGAGAGAGCAAATATGTCCACATATTTTGATAATCACCAATTAAAAAGAATAATTTATCTGATCGTATTTTTTTTTCAGTCTAGCTTAATGCTACTTTTAAGGAGACAGCTGAGGCTGAAGAACTGGCTCAGTAGTTAAGAACACTGGCTGCTCCTTCAGAGCACCCTGGTTCAATCCCCAGCACCCACAGGGCCATTCACAACCATCTGTGCCTCCAGTTCCAGGAAATCTGAAGCCCTCACATGGCCTCTGTGGTCTCAGCAAAGACATAGAACACAGACATACACCCGGGCAAAACACCCACACATGAAAAGTAATGAAATAATTGTTTTTTAAAAAAGATACCTAAAACTCTATGAACAAGAAAAAGATGAAAGTAAACAGTGACAGGAAGTACAAACCTCAATGTCGACAGATCTCCCGTTCTTTCTTCCTGTACTGTTTTCTATTCCCAGTGGTTCCTTTCCTCCCTGCTGCCCCTTAGGGCGTAAACAAGGGCTCATGTAGCTCAGCTGGCCTCAAATTCATGTCTCCTGTCTTTACCTTCTGTCAGGATTGGAGGTGCATGCAAACAGAGAGCCATGCCTCCAGCCCCTTCCCCTTCATTTAATGTTTCTTTAATTAAATTGTGTATTGTGTGTGCATATATATGTGCATATACATATATGTATGTGTAGATATGTAGATATATACATACACACATATATACACATAATATTATACACACACATATATATGTATATATATACATACATATATATAAAATATTAGGGTTACTATTGCTGTGATGAAACACCATGACAAAAGCAACTTGGGAAAGAAAGGTTTATTTGGCTTCTACTTGCCAAATCACTGTTTGTCATCAAAGGAAGTCGGGACAGGAACTTAGACAGAGCAGGTCCTGCAGGCAGGAGTGAGGCAGAGGCTGTGCAGGGAGACTATTTATAGACTTGCCCCTGATGGCTTGCTCAGCCTGCTTTCTCATAGAACACAGGACAACCAGCTCTTGGACAGCACCACCTACAATGGGCAGGACCATCCCCCATCAATCACTAATTAAGAAATACCCTATAGGCTTGCTGGCATCCCGATCATATATAGAGTCATTTTCAATAATTAAGTTTTCCTCCTCTCCGTTGACTTTTGCTTGTGTCAAGTTGATACAAAAATATTCATCACATATGTGCACTTGTACGTTTTAGACAGGGGTGTGGAGAAATGAGGGCCGGCGTAAGGGAAGAGAGATAAATGGAGCAGAGAGAAGAGGGAGGATAACTTACATGCGTCTACATTGTATGGAAAATACTGGGTGTTGGTTCCAACAGCTTATACCACCAGAGGGCGCCAAAAGACAAGCTATGAGCAAATGGCCTTTGCAGAAAAATTACCATGAAGGTTTCTAGAATCTCCCCAACTTTTGCACAGTGGTTTTGGTCTGTTAAGTATCTCTCCAGCTCATTGAAATAAAATGGAATACAAGCGTCCAAGTCATAATGGCCTGATACTTTTTTAAATAAAGAAACAAAATTTGAAACAAAGAAATTAGGAAAACCATTTGATGAAAACTCACTTTGGTCTGTGGTAACTTTAGATACACACACACATATGTATATATAAATATATATAAATAAAATGTATATATATAAGCTCAGGAGGCTGCAACCCTATGCAAAGAACTAAGACTATTAAGGCTTCGATCTGGAGACTCCCCTGAGGCGTTGTTCATATATATATCATACATATATACACATATATACATATATATATGTACATATATATATGTACACATATATGTATGTATATACATATATGTGTATATATGTATGATATATATAATTGCAAATTCTGCAGGTATCACCTGTGAAATTAATCCACACTATTAATTGTGCACATGTGTGTATTTACATAAAAAGATCAAAGGACAACCTGCAGGAATTAGTTTTTTCTTTCCACTATTTGTCCTGGAGACCCAACATAGGTCACCAGGCTTAAGTCTTTTTTTTTTTTTTTTTTTTTTTTTTTTTTTTTTTTTTTTTTTTTTTTTTTTTTTGGTTTTTCGAGACAGGGTTTCTCTGTGTAGCCCTGGCTGTCCTGCAACTCACTCTGTAGACCAGGCTGGCCTCGAACTCAGAAATCCACCTGCCTCTGCCTCCCGAGTGCTGGGATTAAAGGCGTGCACCACCACCGCCCGGCTTGATGTCTTATTTGACAGACTGAAAACATGCGCACAAATAACAAAGCAGAGACAAGTTTCACTTCTGAGCAAAGCAAAAGTGCAGGCCAGATGCACAGCAAGAACACTGCAAGTGCTGAGGGAGACTTAACAACAATGCACCGCCATTGAGGCTTTCTCCTCTTCCCTTCCTCCCTCCCTCCCTCCCTTTCTCCTTCCTTCTTTCTTTTTTTCTTCTTTTCAGTTTATAGTTACATCATGTCCCTTTTTATTTTCCTCTGCCCAAACCCTCCCCATCTACCTACTCTTGCTGCCTTTCAAATTTATGGCTTCCCTTCTTTTATTGTTACACACACACACACACACACAAACACACACACACACACACACACACACACACACACGTTCCTAAATAGAGAAATGCTGGCAACCTAATGTACTAGCCAGGCTCATAAAGTCACAGATCTTAGAGAAGAACTCTTCAACAGTGTTTCTGAACTGGAAGGTCGCTACCCTTTTGGATTGCATTTGCATATTCGATATCCTGCATATCAGATATTTACATTGTGATTCGTTACAGTAGCAAAATTTACAATTATGAAGTAGAAATAAAATAATGTTATCATTGCAAGTCATTACACCATGAAGAACTGTATTAAAGTGTCACAGTATTAGGAAGATTGAGAACCAGTGACCTACAAACTCCATGTTACTAAAACCAGCACAAGCCCTAACCAGTTTCTAAAATCTGTCCCTATACTCACAGATAAGTGTATTCCTCACCCCTCATTAACAAAACTCCCTGCAACAGGTGGAGACCATTTCATAAACCACACCCCATCAAAACACAGAGTTGCGGAATGCGGACCCAACTGGTACATCTAACAGCACAACTCCTGCAGCTAAGGCTCAGAGATCCTTGCGGGGGATTAAGTCAGAGGAACAGGGTACTGACTGTGAGATTGTCTTTCCTGGGAATGTGGGAAGCCACACCCATAGAGTCTCGCCGACAAGGCTCCCTAAGTTCAACCCGAACAAGGCTGACAAGAATGGGCACGCTCATGTAGGCGGGAAAGCTCAGGGGTCTGCAACCCTATGCAAAGAACTAAGATCCCATGCTGCAATCTGGAGACTCCCCTTGAAGTGTTGCTTTTTATGGGCCAGAGGGTGGGTGGAGTTTTGTCTTGATTGATAGATAGGCTTGGACAATGTAAGTCATTTCTCACTGTGCATGCCCTTTTATCCATAATGCATACATCCTCAAAGACATATAGGCATAAGGTGGAAAATATGGGATTTTCCCTTAAATGTTCACTCAAAGGATACAGTTTACCTTACTATGCTTGAGGCTTAAGTCAGTCCAGGATAGAACATTGGTGCGTTGCCCCTTGATCCTGGATAAGTTCTAGCTTGTATTTGACCATAAAGGGGCAGGGGAGTATGTTAATGATTGCTAGGGTGCTGTGAGTGAGAGGAACTGTAAGCCTATTTAAAGAAGGGTGTGGATGTAGCTTAACGGAGATGGGGTTTCCAGGTTACTAATGTCTTGCTGGCAAAGGAGTAGGTGTGGAGCTTAAGCTAAGCAGAAGGTTGCTAAGATACCCCTGTTCTCACCTGCCTCACCAGCACTTCATTACCCCTTTGCCTTGATTATTTTTACATTTCACATAAAATATGCTTTGATTCTCTCTCTCTCTCTCTCTCTCTCTCTATTTCTCTCTCTCTCTCTCTCTCTCTCTCTCTTTCTCTCTCTCTCTGTGTGTGTGTGTGTGTGTGTGTTTGTAGGTTAGATACATAAATCCCACAAGAGCAAATCCCAAGGCCCTGTTTGTTGTTCTGTCTCTATCCAGCAAGCAACATACTCAGTAACTCAACAAACAGCACTCAGTAACCATTCATTGATTGAATAAATCTCAATACAGCTATGAGTAATCACACTGCTTACAGAGTCATCTATCCCATAATACATGGCTAGTAATTCAAATAACAAAAATAGGAATTTTGTTACCTTCTAATTTTCTTTTTTTTTTCTTTTTTTTACTAGATATTTTCTTTATTTACATGTAATTTGATATCTCCTTTTCCAGTTCCCCTCTGAAAAATAAAATAAAATACAATAAAATAAAAAAACTCAAAAATGAAAACAAAACAAAACAAACAAACAAACAAAAAACCTGTTCCCTCCCCCCTCCCCCTGCTCACCAACCCACCCTCTCCTGCTCCTGG
>NW_022196905.1:194626383-194744486 GCF_008632895.1 Mastomys coucha
CAGTCCAATGGATGGCTGTGAGCCTCTACTTCTGTATTAGTCAGGTACTGTCAGTGCCTCTCAGGAGATAGTTATATCAGGCTCCTGTCAGCCAGCACTTGCCGGCATCCACAATAGTGTCTGGATTTGATGATTGAATATGGGAAGGATTCCCAGGTAGAGCAGTCTCTGGATTGTCCTTCCTTCAGTCTCTGCTCCATAGTTACACTCTGCAACTCCTTCCATGGATATTTTGTTCCACCTTTTAAGAAGGAATGAAGTATCGACACTTTGGTCTTTCTCCTTCTTGAGTTTCTTGTGGTTTGTGGATTGTACTTTGTGTATTCCGATCTTCTGGGCTAATATTCACTTATCAAAGAGTGCATACCATGTATGTTCTTTTGTGATTGGGCTACCTCACTCAGGATGATATTCTCCAGATCCACCCATTTCCCTAAGAATTTCATAAATTCATTGTTTTTAAAAGCTGAGTAGTACACTGAAACTAATAGAAAAGAAAGTGGGAAAGAGCCTTGAGCACATGGGCACAGGGGAAGTCGTCCTGAACAGAACACCAATAGTTTATACTCTAAGATCAAGAATTGACAAATGGGACCTCATAAAATTGCAAAGCTTCTGTAAGGCAAAAGACACTGTCAATAGGACAAAATGGCAACCAACAGATTGGGAAAAGATCTTTACCAATCCTATAGATAGAGGATTAGTAAATATAGATAGAGATAGAGATAGAGGGCTAATATCCAATATATACAAAGAACTCAAGAAGTTAGACCCCAGAGAGCCAAATAACCCTATTAAAAAATGCAGTACAGAGATAAACAAAGAATTCTCAACTGAGGAATACCAAATGGCTGCACCTAAAGAGATGTTCAACATCCTTAGTCATCAGGGAAATGCAAATCAAAACAATCCTGAGATTCCACCTCACAACAGTCAGAATGGCTAGGATAAAAAACTCAGGTGCCAGCAGATGCTGGAGAGGTTGTGGAGAAAGAGGAACACTCCTTCATTGCTGGTGGGAGTGCAAGCTGGTACAACCACTCTGGAAATCAGTTTGGCGGTTCCTCAGGAAATTGGACATAGTACTACCAGAGGACCCAGCTATACCACTCCTGGGCATATATCCAGAAAATGCTCCAACATGTAATAAAGACACATGCTCCATTATGTTCATAGCAGCCTTATTTATAATAGGCAGAAACTGGAAACAACCCAGATGTCCCTCAACAGAGGAATGGATACAGAAAATGTGGTACATCTACACAATGGAGTACTACTCAGCTAGGCTTCTAATTTTCAATTGTGATTTCAAGTCTGAGTTGAATGCTTTTTCTCAAAGGATCCTGAAATTGATTGACTAAGCAATGACCAAAAATTTCTTGTATGTAAGACAAATGAATGAATAGGGCTGCAAATTCCAGGTGTTATTTTATGAAACTGTAATGCAACAGGAGTGGTTGTGGGAGTAGAAAAAGACTGAAGGAATCCTACCATCATCACTCTCAGGGCTCATGGAGACTTTGGGATCTCCTTTTCTGGATGGAACATGGCTAACTCAGGAGGAAAGACAGGACTTGCCCATGAAAGATCCCTTCCTCTAACCCTTACTTCCTCCCTTCCCCTTTCAGCCATTACACATTAAATATAAAATGTTAAAACTATGGATATAAAGAGGAAAAAAGATGCTGAGTAAACATTTTAATGTTTAAATATTATTCTTTAATCTTTTTTTTTATAATCTAGTTGTTATCCCCTTTCTGGGACACCCTTCCTTATCCCATTCCTCCTCCCCCAGCTCCAAGAGGACGCCCCTACCCCACCCCACCAGACTTCCCCACTCCCTGGGTCAAGTCTCTCAAGGGTTAGGTGCATCTTCTCTCACTGAGGCCAGACCCAGCAGTCCTCTGCTGTACATATGTTAAGGACCTCATATCAGCAGGTGTATGCTTCCTGGTTGGTGGATCAGTGTCTCAGAGATCCTGGGTCCAGATTAATTGAGTCTGCTGGTCTTCCTATGGGGTTGCCCCCTCCTCAGCTTCTTCCAGCTTTTCCCTAATTCAACCACAGGGGTCCCCTGCTTCTGTCCATTGGTTGGGTATAAAATCTGCATCTGACTCTTTAAACTGCTTATTGGTCCTCTCTTGGAAGGCAGCTCTGCTAAGCTCCTGTCTGTAAGCACACCATAGCATCAGTAATAGTGTCAGGCTTTGGAGCCTCCCTGTGAGCTGGATCCCAATTTGGTAAATATGTAATTTCATGGCTATTAAAAAGTATAAAAATCCAGATGTCTGTATAATATCATTTTTGAAGTTAAATGGCACAAAGCACTTGAGGTGGAACTGTTCATCTCTTTAGGACCTTGGTCTTCTGATTAGGTTTAATAAGACATCTTACATTGTGATGGATCTCCTACACAGCTGCCACATTCTGGATACTAGCTATGGCCTTGCTACGCTACAAAGTCTGACATTTTCCTAGCTTTGCTGACTGCAGTGCCAGAGCCAAACAGCTTTTGAGTTCTGTGCACTTGAAAAAAGGCAGTGGCTTAAAACCGCCCACCTCTTATGTTCTGAGGAACAGTTAAACGTATAATCCTTCTCCAAAATAGCACCAACCCTCTATTGAGGGTCTGTCTGGTGCTGGTGTATTCATATACTAAATTCTGTACTCCAAGATCTGTTTGCCCCAAGACAAGCAAATTTCATGTACACCAGCCTTTCTTGTGCAAGACTTACTCCCCAATTTAAAACCACTGATTAAACAAAAATGGTTACAACCACTTACTGGGGAGAATAGAGAGAGGTGCAGTTTGAGCTACTGGGCTAGGGGTTTCAGGTAGGAACCACAAGAGCAGAGGAGGAGAACACTCATGGAGAACAGGAGAACAGGAGCTCTCCATTAGTTACGATAGACCCGCAGCACATGAGATGCCTCCTCAGGACACCATACTGCTGGAACAGAAGTAAGCCAGGAAGATTCCAACAGCAAGTATTTGGTTGTACAGCCAGTCTAGCATTAGAGAATTAGATTAGGGGTAATCCCCCAGTAATTGCACAGAGCCTAATAAAGAAATTATAGGTTGTGTCACATTCATTTGAAACTAGACAGGGATAAACGTAAGTTACAGCCCCCTTTGCCCTTCCTCATGACCTAATTAAAACTGAACAATTATCTGCACGTCCCCTCTTCGTGGTTTCCTTGCCGGCCTGCCTCTGTAGATAACACCCTTCCTGAGCAGATAACATCCTTCCTTTGAGACCTGATGCTGCAGACCTGAATGTCCTCTTTATCGTCACAACCAGGATAAAACCATCTTCACTTCATGGTGCTTTTTGTTATTCACACCAACTTTTAGTCAATTTTCTCATTTGTTTTTTTTACCACTGGTCCTTCTTATGTCAGATGCCAAATGAGGATAAATTTTCCCATTTTTTTTCAGGATTATTAATGAATTTCATGATTAAACTAAGAAAGTTCTCACAATGCTTACCTTAAACATTAAGTGCACTATCCAGAAACTGTGTTTCCTATTTCAATTAAGACACTAGTGCAAGACTCATTGCTTTATATAATAATTTGTTCAAAATTTGTAAACTAAAACATGTGTTTCACCAACAGACTTTGGAATCTGTACGGTGTTCAGTTTGGTTCCTGAGGCATTCCACATGGCCCGTATTTCACGGAGATAATCAGTCAGCTGTGTGCCAACAGCACTGGGAAGCGCTTTGCACAAATTCCCCACAACAGTTCTGAAAGAAAGGCCTGGCCAACCTCATTTGTCTGAGGAAAAAGAAGCAAAGCTAGGAATTAGAGTTTGGAGTCTGGTGCCAACTCCAGAATTTGGATATTGGTTTTCACCAACTATTTACTAACTTTCAATAACTATTGGCTTTACTAACTATTCTGGTGGTTATCATCTCTTCAGCAGCATTTTCCTCTTTAAAATAGGAATGATAATATTATCTATTGTTGTTCCAGGGAAATGTTAGCGATCCCAAAAAACAGACAGGAGCCTATCTGGATCCAGTGTAACTCACAGCAGGGTCTTTATTTGAGTTAGCTTGGGCCGGCCCCTCAGCTCACTGCTGTCACAGGATGGATTTTGGTGGAGAGGAAACCCAAACATCTATGGGGCAAGGCTTTATAGAAAGTAGCCAGCAGGGGTGAGTGTACAAGTATCTAATTACAAAGTTACTATAGCCTTTAGCATAATTGGCTGGTGCTGGGAGTCAAATCATAAACTTAATTTTTTGTTTCTTTCTGTATTGGTGGTCGTTAGGCAGGGGGCAGGCTTGTAACCTGGGGGGGGGTGTAGATTTGTTGGGGGAATAACCTGGAGACCCTAGTCTTGCAGAGGTGTAACCTAGAGATGCTGGTCTTGTTAGGGGTTAGCCTAGAGACTGGAGCTAGGCTTGGGTTTTGTTGGGGAGGGGTGGGTAACTTAGAAACTAATACTAACCTAATAATACTAAACTGGCCTGTTAGTTTGGCTGAGTTCAAGTTCTCTAAAATAAAGAGTCTGAATTAAAATGATGTGGCATCTCACTAATATATTTGATCATTTGGAGTACTAAATGAGTTAACAGATGCTATATAATATATGATACATATGCAATTCAATCCATACCAAACATGATTAGGCAAAGAACTTCATTAGGAAACTGCATATGATTTACTTAGGTTGTCATAGCTACCAAGTGAAGGAACCAATATCCAAATCCAGATATTTCAGACATGAAAGCTGATACATTTTCTTTTATGTATTAAAGCATGATATGTAGTAAATAGCCATGATGGAATTAGCTAAAAGAGCACTAATTAATTAAAGACTTAAAAAGGAAATACTAAAATTTTGTTTATTATGAAAAGGATAAAAGTTTAAGCTAGAATGAGGGGCAATATATTAATATCCAATAAATCAGTAAGTCAGACAACAGAAAATTGGTGAGTTACCAAAGCTAGCAAAGGAAAAAAATGCATGGAAATAAGTCTAACCTTTTAGCCATAAAGACAATGTAAATGGTATCCACCTAAGATAGCACTGAACACTTGCCAACTTGGCCAAAACTAAAGTTTGCAAACACCAAGTGGAAGTAATCTATAATTGAAGAATTTACAGTTAGGTTCACAATACAAATTAAAATGCACTGGCATCGATTCCCTAAGATTTCTCATCTTTGGTGTATTCAGAAAGCACTGTTCTCCAGTCAGGAGGAGCTCAGGACTCTACATGGAGGGAGGCTGTATTTAAGCATCAGCTGTGCTCTCCATATGCAATCCTTCTAAAGTGACCTTCAGGTCATGTCCAAGATCGAGGTGTGCTTCTTATCTCTTTGTGATGACCCTTCATAGAACAAAGGTGCTCCTCACCCAGAACCTTACTATGGCATGGAGCCTTGACAACGGAGATAATCTGACAGTGGGCTTAGCGAGAGTTCCAAAAACTACCCTGTGCACTTCTCTACACTAGTCTCACCAAGACGTACATCCTATAGTCCTCAAAATCTCCAGTAGACTGTTTTCATTAGCTGTGTATTTCTGTGGACTGCAGGCATAATGTACTCTAGAAACATCCTGGTTTCTGTGGAACTCCTAACTGTGGAAATGGGTATCTCCGACTCTTGTGTCTGCTCTTGAGAATCTTTTCCTCTTGGTAGGTCCTTGTCCATTCTTGATAGAGGGCTTTCATTTTGTTTTATTGGGTCTTGCTTTATCCTGTCTGGCTGTTTCTCTTGGAGACCTGCACTTTTTAAAAGAGAAAATGGGAGGAAACTGTATCTGGGAAAGAGGGAGGATGGGAGTAGGGGTTGTGAGGAGTGAGGGGAGGGGAAACTGTGGTCAGGATGCATTGTATGAGAGGAGTATTTATTTTCAATAAAAATGAAATAATAAATAAAAGAGATCCAAGAATAAAAAGAGTACAGATTGAGCATTTTCATCTACTTTTAGGCTTGTACGGTTGTGGATCTGCCCACGTTCAGATACAACTATTCTGAGGTTCTTTCTGACTCCTCCTAAGTCTTTATGAGAATTCCACGATGTTTGCCCAAGTCTACCAGTGATGGATGAGAATGTCTAATTCTGAGAATAATTCATAGGCTTGTGGTGAGTCTTGTTAACTGTATGATCTAATATTGCTATTATAGGTAATGATTCTGATATTATATATTATAATTTATTTGTTCCCTCTTAAGAAAAGAAATACTTGAAATTTTGGAAATAAAATGTAAAGACATCAGTTTCAGTATGTATATGTATACACACACTCATATTACTGTTTTTCAAGAAGTTAACACTCACTAAAAGATGTCTAAATAGTATTCTCTCAGTATTTATCATAGGATAAATGTTTGCTGAAGTATATGACCGAAAGAGAAAAAATAATAAACATGTTACCCATTATGGAAGAACTTATTAGATGTTTCTAAGTTCCAGATTATTATGGCACTTACACTGCACTTAGATACATTTGAATACATTCGTAAAAATTAGTGCCAAAAGAGTAATACCAGTGTGTACTTTAAAATGCTAACATGTTTGCCCAAAATTCCTTTAATTATTTTAATGAAACAGAGTTTTCAATGTTTAATAATGTTAAAGGTATCTTTCAAAACATTTACATATAGACAAAACCAGCTAGAAATCCCTTTCCCAACAGAAGCAAACACTGACATCCAGTCACTGACACCAGAATGCTCAGTCAATGCCCAGCAGTAGGATAGACCTACACATGCCTACTTGAGGGCCATGTTGATTCAAGGCTCTTCCTGAGGACCTGGTGTATGGAGAAGGAACAGAGTTCCAGAAAATTGCATGGGAAGGCCAATTATAGAACTGGGGCCAGGACTTTGGGGGATCTGTGACTTTATCCTGAGAATTCTTACCACCCTAGGGCGCTATGGTTATGTCTCAAGATTGCTCAGTCTGCGGGCCACTTAAGATAACCTATGTTGCCCTTGTGCAACATGGCTAGCTTAGCTTCCTGATGACTTCATCCCATTGTATGTTAGGTTTCTACCGACTTTCCCCTTGAAAACTTTATATGAGATGTTGTATTTCTTAATAATTTCGCTTGTTCAAGACCCCAGATTTTCTGTCTTCTTTATCTTCCCATCAGCTCATCTTCCCCCATTAGAACCCTGTCACTGTAGAGTGATCTGCTGATACATCCACGTCAGCTTCCTATAGATGGATTGCCAGGGATGATTACTTAACATATAGCAACAGTGTAACAAGCTACAGATCCATACAAAAGACATAAATCAAGTATTTACATTTAGTGGTCAGTTGAAACAGCAAGCCCCAACAATATTTCTATGGTAAAGATTAACATATCCATAGCCAGCTGAAACTAACCTACACCACAAATGTATGATGAATTATAACACACGCCAAAGACCTCTCTCCTCGTCATTATGAGAGGATTACCTAGTGCCATGTAATACAGAGTATTCCCCTGTGGAATTAATTACTGTGATATACTGCCTTTTGTTTGTGTTTTATGCTTGGGCCAATAAATGAATAGGAATGATGTCTGTCCCATTAGAAGTGCAGCAATTTTCCATCAATTTTGTGTACCAAAAGAAACCTTGTTGTTTTCCAACGTGGACTGTGAAATGGTGACATGTGACATTTATCCTACATTGGCCCTCCTTGATGCAAGAAACACAGACTACTTGAGTGCTCCCTCCAAATCAGAATGGTGGAAAAATGATAAATCAGATGTAACATAGGTAGAGAACTTCTGAGTAAAGCTGAAAACTAATGCCCACAAAAGTGAAGGCAGGGAGGGCAAAGAAGTGATTCAGAAGACTCGTGTAAGCCCCTTGGGACATGCTAGTGGCCAGTCTCTGCCCCTACTGACCTCTGACCAGGCCATGCCCCCTCAGAATACTTTAAGGACTAGGCTCAGCCCCTGGAGGCACTTGAGTGGCCACACCCTGCCTCTGAGGACCTCCAACCGCAAGCCTCAGCCCACCGAACACCGAACACTGTGCCAGACTCTCCATCACCTCAGGTCCCTGTAGGCCAAGCTAAGAATTCCAGAGTTAAAAATCCCAAGATCAAGCTACAAAATCTAACCAATGCCAGGCCACCCTGGAAAGCGAGCCTCTGCCACACAGAGTCGGCGGCTACCCTTCTGTGGTTTCCCCAATACATCTCTTGAGTGAGGTTTGCTGTTTGGTGTGATCACGTGGTATTCCTTGGTTCTTGACTGCCAGGATACTTTTCCTCTCAGAGCTGTAACACTTACAATGTGGAGAATGAGAGTGGGAGAGAGTGGTGTTGCTCTAATTATTGATTTAAACAGCAGCAATAGATACATATTAGAATTATTCATTAAACTACACATAAATGCCTCATATTTTATATTTCTCCTATCCATCATGTTTAAAAGGTGAAATACCTTTCTAAGAATTTGTTCTTTCACTAATCTGTTTCAAATGAAAATAATTCTTTATTTCACCTTAAGGACTTATTGCCAAGGCTAAGTTAAAACAACTTATTTTGTGTATGTGTGTTTGCATATGCATGAGTGTGTGTATAAGGACACGTGAGTGCAGGTAAGTGGAGAATGCTTAGAAGTCAGATTTTACCCCCAGCCGCGCCCCCTTGAGGCAGGGTCTGTCTCATTTGCACTTCGTACTCCTGGCCTCTGGTCCACCAGCTTCAGGATTAGTCTCCATTCTCTGACCCTCATCTCCACACAGAAATGCTGTCATTACAAATGCAAACTATAGTATCTGGTACTTTCTGTCTCTATGTGTGTGTCTCTCTGTGTGTGTGCATGCACACACCTATGTGTATGCTTTCCAAGGTTCTAAATTAGCTTACATAGCCAGTATCTGTACCTGGTGGGGCAATTTCCCAGTTAGAACTGAAACTTTTAGAAAGGAGAAAGGGAGAGAAAGAGAAAGAGAGAACTAATTCATATATCAACAGAAAATTTACTAAAGAATGTTTTGAAATGCTTGTATCAGACAAAACATTCAGACAAACCATTATGCTCAGCCAACCAAATCAAGTTTCCAAATCTGCAGATCCACTCAAGTGTGTCAAAATATTCGAAGTTCAACTGGTGCTGCCCAGTGCTATGCGCTTAGGACTGTGTCTGTTCCAAACGCGTATAAACTCTCTTTTCTCACCCCTAAATAACTCAAAATTTTACATACCATTTACACTACGTAAGGCATCAAAGATAATCAAGAGATTAAAGTATAAGGAAGCTTACTTATGCATTAAAAGCAAAACACTACACCATTGTACCTAAGAATTCTGTTATCTTCAGAGAATCCTGGAAAATAAATCTCCCAGGGATAGCAAAGGTCAATTGTCAAAAAAATTTCCTAAACACACTTGTGACCTCCCCCAGCCTCGAGTGGGCGGAACCAGACCTCGCCCAGACCACAAAGCAGCTAGCCCACTTGGGTGGAGTTCCTGAGATAAACAAAGCGATTTTGTTCTGCTACTTCTGTGTCTCTCTCAAAATTGCAACAAGGAGCCACACCCTGCTGAGCTGCTTCTCCTGCCTTCAGGACAGAGCAACCAGATGTTAATTTGACTACAAGATCCTGGTTTACAGGGGGTTGGGTTTTTCCCCTGCCTATATATTTCTCAGATTCTAAAATACACTTTGGGCCTTGATCAGAATCATTTGACTTGGTCTCATTATTTTTCTCGCTGTCCGATCCCCCCAAATTTCCAGGCCCCTGCCTTTCTTTCAGAAACCAGGTTTGCGTAGCTGCAGGCAGCAACAGATTTTCATTTCCTTACTTTCTTATTAAGCCACACAACAAATATATATTTAAATGTCCTATGGGCTGTATATATACATAAGTATGTACATCTGCATGTGCACACACATACACTCACAAACAGGTGCAAGAAGAGCTATCAGTAATAGTACTACAAAATAATAATGATTCAGCAAAACATTTGCCAAGTTTGAGGCCAGCAAGAAAGTTAACAGTGAGGAAGGTCCATGTGTTTTGGCAGTGTGCTCACTGAAACAAATCTTGTATCACAGCTATGGGGATAAAAGCTCTGGGGTTTTCTTGAGGGTTCAGATGACCTATTGGTATCTAAGTCCCACTCCCTCTCTTCAAAGTCTAGATATTGTAGGCAATTCTGGACTACACTTGTCAAACAGTTTTGAACAGACTTCAGCTTTCACACATTTAAACCACACTGAGTTACATAAGTGTCACTAAATAGAGGGTCAAAGCACAAACTGGGCAGAAACTACTCCACCCCCCTCAAATTTTTTTTTCAATCTCTGGATGTCATAATAAGCTACAAGGCTTGTTACAAAGCTTGAGTCTATCAGGCCGTTAGTTTGCCATCAAAAAATCCTTCATGCCTACACATAAATGTGCACGAAAACACTTGAGCACACACACAAAAACACATACACAAAACCATTTGTGACAACTGGTTGTCCCCTGCTGGTCAGTCTCAGCTGGTAAGTATAACCAGCTAGACCTGTGGCTCTTGACCTTTGACCCCTTGGGGAGTCCAGTGACCCTTTCACAACCCTTTCGCCTAGGACAACTGGAAAATATGGATATTTACATTGATTCATAAAATTATAGTTATGAAGTAGTAAGGAAAATAATTTTATGGTTGGGAGCCACAAGAGGAACTGTATCAAAGTGTCCCATCATTAGGAAGGTTGAAAATCACTGAGCTTAGTGAAAAGTTAGGCCTCCTGCTTATGGTAGAGTTCTTTCTAAAAAGTGACTGAGGAGGTCAAGACTACGCCCCACATGCCACTTCCTTCAAAACTGGGCTGTGTAATTAATTTACTTCTAGAATGTGCTAGTGCTATAATGCTAGAGGTCAACCCGAGGTGAACCTTTTTCTGACTTTTCTTGAAACCTCCACCGAACTTATTCAAAATTCATCGGGATTTGAATTGAAAGAATGTAAATCTTTGGGTGACAGTCACCCATGCCAAACAGAAAACAAACAAACAACAACAACAACAATCAGAAGGCCCTTCCTCACATCTTACAGAAAGATACTTTAATAACCACAGCAACTAAACACGAGGAGAGACAAAGTCACTATAGCTAATGGAATTTTGTTGTTAGCTATCATGGGACTTTGTGTTAACTCAAACTTAATTGGGCTCTCCAATATTGAGCAGAGAGCAGTCAAGAGGTGGTCGCCCTGGGTTTTTCTTTCTCTCTCTCTTTCTGCACTCTACTTATGCTAGCCAGATGGCCCCTAGGGAAACAGCAGCCACTAAGGAGTTGGCTAAAAAAACCCAACCAAACAAAACCAGAAAAAAAAACCCAAACAAACAAAAAACCCCAACTACTTCTCAAATTAACCCAGGAGACACCCATTGGGAAAAATCCAATTCCCACCATACTTTGGCTAATTGAGATCTACTCTGTACCCCAGAATTTTCTTCCTCCCCATGGTCATTAAATTCTTTCCCATCTTTGTAGTAAGTCATTACCTAGGGGAGCTATAGCTCTTTTTAAGCCCCAGGCAAGGGGATATGCTGGATTATGTGTCTCTGATGTTTAACTGTAATCAGCACCTCTGTTGCCAAGTCTAAAACGCCTACTTCCAAGTACTCACAGATAAGTGCTGTGCAAAGAGAGCAGAGGGAGAGGCCTGAGAATTCCTTCAAAGTCCGTGTCTTTACGTATATCAATATTCAAGTTCCTGTACTGGAGGGGTCAGCAGTGGTCACACGTCAGACAACAGTATTGGAGACAGAATTTTTGTTTTAATGCTTTTTTAGGAAAAAGAGGACAAGAAAGTGTGAAGCAAAACTTATAAGGTGCAAAGAATGTTATAGGGGGATTCTGGGTAGGTGAAAAAAAAAACAACAAACACAACAGTCTGAAGGAAGGCTCTTATTATTAAAAGAGATTACAATGCTCTAAACTCATTGATTTTGTTTTGCGGTTATATGAATATTTAATAGCATTTGGGGGTTTCTACTCTGCCTTAGATCATTCAGTTTCCAGATAAAAGACACAAAATCGTTATAAGCTTTAAAGCACTAGAGCTGGGCAGATATCAACCCTCTAAGGTATTTGCATCTACTTCCCCATCAGTAACCCCAAGTTATTAACCCCGAGTTATAACTTGCCATAGTCCATCTGGGCAGTTCTTAACTCCCACTGGCCAGTCCTCATGGCCATGTTTTCATGACTCACTTACCTCGTGGTATCTTCTCTCTCCACCTTCTTCTCCTCTCTTGTGGTCCTTCCTCAGACCCCAAGGCCAGGAACAGAAACCCCACCTTCTGCCCAGCTGTAGGTTGATGGCATCTTTATTCAACCAATAGTTTTAAATTGAGGAGCAAAGTTGCACACATCACTCTGTGTACCGGAAGATTCTCTTATCCCTGAGACAACTAGGGCCAGTATTTAGCATTATAATGCATAGCTACAGACCAAACCTCAACAGTTTTAATGGATCCTGTCTGTCTGTGTGTGTGTGTGTGTGTGTGTGTGTGTGTAAGTTTAGTGATATATATTCCTTCTGAGAAATTCTTCTCTTGAGGTAGAGAATTGAGAAGTTCCAGACCTCAGTAGGTTCAGAGCCGTTATCTGGGTCAAACCAAAGAACTGAACAGCAAGATTCATCTCTTCAGAGCAGTACTTGACACGGATCGTGAGTACTTTACTTGAGTCTCTTTGGGCTTGGGACTGTTTCTTAATTACCCTTGTCACAGGCCATTATCAGTCAGGTCAGTCAGTCCTCAATGAAAACCTGGGACAAGGCAGTGACAGAACCAGGTGACACCACCATTTATCTTTATTGGAGAATCCAACTGAGCTTGAAGACAAAGGAGGAGAAATCAGGAGTGTGAGAGAAAATAAAAGCAGTATTTCCAAAGGGGATAGTGTATAGGGTAATCTATGTCTGGGTCACATTAGACACAGCACTTCGTCACTGATTGGGCACCTTCCTATCAACTGCACGACACTGCGCTGAGTACTGGACAGCTACATGCACAAATCTGACAGCCTGCCCTCTGAGGACTTCCAGTCCAGTTTGGGAGCACACAGCCTCTGGGAACACTCTGGTTAGAGCGATTGAACCCCCAAAGCCCCACTGCATACTCCCCCCTCAAACCTCAAGTATACTACTTTTCTCTTCTTACTTTAACAGCTTCACAAAAATGAGTAAATCTGGAAGTCTTTAAAATACATATTTTTACTCAGAAAAACAAACATCTTTATTAGAAAAATTTTGAATATTTATTGTAGTTAAGAAAAATTTTTGCACATATATATTCAGCATTTTTACGAATTATTTTCTTGTGCATTTGTTTTTTAAGTAAACAGCTTCCCAAATTTCATAAAAACTATGAAATAACTTTTTCAAACATACATCTTTGAGCCATTGGCAGTCTCGCAGTAAGGTACACAGGTTTGTTACTGAAAGCAAGGGAAGCTTTTGAAATAGACAGATGTTTGCTTACAATCAAAGGTCACAGCTACGAGGTGGAAGTCTCAGAAAGCAGACTCTCCGCTATCAGCCCCCTGTGCCAGCCTCCACTAAAGCTCCAGATCCTTAAAGTCCAATTCTTCACAGGAATAACTGGCTAGCCAGACCACTGAAGAACTGCAAAACAACGTCCAGAAGAGAAATTCGAACCAGCCAGTTTTCCTATTATATTTTCAACAGTTTCTGGAGCTGTTATTTTCCTTTCAGCATGAGGACACTAAATGCGATGGCCAGGGACAAGCAAGCACACAGTTAAGACTTCTAATTAAGACTGAGAGGGATATGCTGAGTGCTACATTTTCAAGTTCATTTCTAACCTCAACCTCTTTACTAACATTTTTGCAATCATCCTCTTTTCACAGTGTCTGGGCTCAGACGCTGAAGCACTGGGTCTTCTCTAAAACACTGAGACTAGAGATGCTTATCAAACACACAAACTCTGCAGATTATAGAATCAGGACAAACTGATAAAACCGTGCACGCCCACATTTGAGTTCTGAGAAAGAGGGCTAGTGTGGCATGCTGGAGCAGCCGTATCCCGAGCAGCTCCCCTAGTCTGGTAAAAGCAAAGGCTATTGTCACACTGGGTTTTCCTTACCAAACTCCTGAAGTGGGCTTTTCAGATACATAGTAATTCTAGACAATGTCAGTGCCAGTTAGTCTGTGCTCAACCAACAGATCCACTCATCACAAAGGCACAGTGAACTGTTAACTGAACTGAGGTGTGGCTTTAATGCCCTAGACTTGTCAAGGCTTCCTTGGCTAGGGCGCACCCAGATCCTCTAAGCGTTGACTCTTGCAGACTTTACACATCTAGTATCTGATCAATGTATAAAGCTCAACTTTGTAGGTATAAAATGTAGCAGAAGCTCAGACCCTTATGAACTCTTGGTAATCTTTCCATCACTTTTCTGACGTGAGATCACTAAGGTGCTTTCCTGTTCACAATCTGCCGAACAGAAAACATTTCAGACTTCTGTCCTAGTAAAAGAACATTTTATAGACAAAGAAACAGACCCTACATGTTTAAGGAACATGCTAGTTAGTGCCAATCGCAAGGTATGCCTCTGACCTTCCTGCTGGTAAGAAAAACCTCATGCACATGCATTTGTAAGAACTGTACCACCACATACAAGAGCTGTTAAAATGAATGTCACTAAACACAAGAGGTAAACAGAACAAATGCTATTTTATGCTATTGCTGGTAAACAGCTCTCTTAGGTTGCTGCAGAATGTGCCTAGTGTCTACTCTTGCATTTAAGAGTAGCCAATATGCTGATGCTAATTCTGAGGGTATTTGTCAATGAGGAAACTAAATTTCATGTCAAATATAGTTACATATTCAGTCATATATAATGTATTTAAAATCTAAATTATTTTACAAACCTATATAGTTATTTCAACATGGGTAAAAATGAATATACATGAAGATATCACTGTGTAAGTTGTCGGCTGCTAGAAAATTAGTTTCTTACTCTCTCGTTCCCAGAAGGAAAATGAGAATAATGAACTACAATAAAATTGCACGAATGTGGCCCATGTGTAAACTGAAGTATAAAAGAAGTCCACTGCTTGCTTTTTAATTTGGGTGCAAGTCAGTAAGTTTCTGGGTTCCATGTTCTTCACCTGCAAAGAGCTAACATTTGCACTGTCTACCTCATTAGGACCACTCAGGACAACAACACTCAACATATGAGAGAACTCTGCGGTGGAAAAGCACAAACATTCTCACCAGCTGTTAAAGTATGGAGCTAAGAGAACTGCAGTTACTCACAGAGCCAAGGTCAGTGGGATGAAGTCAATTCAGGAGGTAATCCATGCACACATTTTCAACTTTCCATGGCAAAGGTAAAAATGTATAGAGATACACAAAGAAACACTCTGAACACATTGAAAGATGCACATTTGGTTGGGTTGGAACTTTACAATGAGCCCGCTCAATTTTACAGCATACAAACAGGTCCTTCCTCTTTATCTGGAGAAAGCTGCTACCCACGTAAGGAAAGCCAGCATGATAGGGGTTTCTAAAAGAAATGGAATAAAATTCTACCACTCTGCTCCATTGTAAACCAGACTTCAAAGAACCACATTAACGTTTCCAGTAATCTAGCACACACGGAGAGACACAGAGAATGCCCAGGAGTAAGTCACAACCACCCTGCACGAACACAAAATCTATAATCCTGAATTCTTATGACACTTGAACATCTAACAGCCCTTTATGATCATTTTGTATTGCGTAAGATAATGCAAATAAATATTTCAAACCTACACTGCTGACGAACTGTTCCTGTGCCGCTGCCTGCTTCTTGATACTACTTTTCTCTGGGAGGCTGCTTCCGTCCGTTTGTTAACAAAGCTAAGCTTACGCAGCTCAGAACCTTTCACTTCAACTGTGTCTTCTGATGTGAGTCTTTCTTACATCCAAACAAAAACAAAAACAAAAAAAAAATTAATGAAGAAACCGGGAAGAGATGAGATGCAATTCAACACGTATAAAAATATGTTTCAAATTCAGAATAATTTAGTAACTCTTGGTTATTTCGTAAGTATCTGGAAATGGCACAGATACATGTCCCGATCCTGTCACGAGGGGTAGAATTCCAGCATTTGGTACAACATTCCAGGATAGAGTCAAAGTGACATTCCTGTTTCCCCTACAAAAAGATGCAATAAACAATGGTTAGCAGAACTTGTCATTTAAGAAAAATTTCAATCAAATGCTATGGGGCCACACGCTTCATCTATAACTAGCTGTTTCTAATAGACAAAACATAACAATTTTCTATGAAATCCATAGGTAGCATTGGAAGACATCAACATGCAACATGAAATTCATAGGTAGTCTAAATGACTAGCCTAACCTCACAACTACAGCTAATTACCAACAAAAAAGCTGACATGAATAGAACACAATAAAGAGAAAATGAGACTCATGCTAGGAATCAAAAGGCAATAGTTTGAAATCTAATTTTGCCATATTTACATGTGTAAACTGCAGCAGATCAAGATCTATCAAAATCTAAATTCTTTATTTGCACGTCCAAAGGTGTGGTTAGGTCAAATTAGTTCTTTTCCTAAGTCTTATAAACCATAAAAGATCAAAATGGCTTAAGATCCTGATTATCCATCATTCTAATTTCCTGTTCTTCTAAAGAGTAAACTAGATTTGGGGGGTAACTAACTTAAATAAGCAACACTAGAAACCCAAATCTCGATCCATCACACTGACTCCTCAAGCAGGCTCCAGACTGGAGTTCAGAAAGCAGATCTTTAAAATGACAGTGGTGCTCCGCCCACATGGTGAGAAACTCCATTTCCCTGTACATTCAATAGTAACAGCTATTGTATGGGTTAGTTTTCTGTCAATATGACACAGCATATAGTGATCTCAGAACCAGGACCTTGACTGAGGAGCCCCATTCGGCTGGTAGGCAGGCAAGCTCATGGGGCATTTCTAATTAATGACTGATGCGAAGGGCTCAGCCCGCTGTGGGTGGTGCCATCAGGTAGTCTGGGAGGTATAGGAAAGCAAACTGAGGAGTGGCATTTCTCCACGGTGTCTGCCTCAGTTCTGGCCTTGGGTTCCCCTGATGAAAGACTGTAACCTGTAAGCCTATATAAAGGCTTTCTTCTCCAGCTGTTTTGTTTCCTGGTGTTTTGTCATAGCAATAGAAAGCAAACTACAATAGCTGTGAACTTTTATTGTGACTACTGCATTTTAGCATCACTAGAGAAGTGATTACAATGACAGATGCCAAGTTTTCTCTTTCCTAGGTCTTTAGTTGAGTTCAAAACACACAAACACTTTTCTCCCAAACTGCTGTATTAATACTTTTATCCCACTCCCTTCTTCACTGTCCTGGAAGTTGAACCAGAACCTGTGCATGCCAGACCAATGCTCTCTCACTGAGCTACCACTACGCCAGAAACGGTATTTTTTTTTCCTTTAAAATAAAAACGCATTTCATCAGTCTCTCGCCAATGTTACCTAAAATTGTTAAAAATGACAAGGAATCACTCACTTGAGGCCATTTCCATCGTCAAAGAAGAAATACTTTGTCTTCATATCTTTCAAAAGTAGCTTCGGATTATCACCTCTCAAAACAATTTTGTCCCAAAGGACAACTTGGTTCAGAGCCTGCATCAAGTGAAAGTAATTAGATAACTCACCAGGAACACTCTCACTTCAAAATCAAAGTCTAAGTGAGCAGAGAGCTGAACAACTGCATGGAAGTGTATTGATTACTCACTAAAGCAATAATTTAATTCCAAACTAGTGTTAGCTTACTGGTTTTACTGGGGTAAAGCAGAATTATAAATACAACTTAGTATACCCATCATAAAAATAATGTTGATACGCATAACTTTTGGATACATACTTAACAGTGTTTATGCACATCAGTCACTCTTATTATGAAGAATAGCTTTTTCTATTTTTAAAATATTTTGATGATTTTTAAATGCACAGATGGAAACTCTTATTTTGAAGGAGAGCTTTCTCTGCTGTCTTTAAAATGTTTTGTTGATTTTAAAGTTCATTCACCCCAGTATGCCCGATGTCTAATGAAATATCTAGCATAAAATATGTAGACCAAAAATTAGTGTATGAAGCTGTTTAACATGCTGCCTGCTAAATATTAATAAAGGTCATACAAAATATAGACCCACCTGTAATTACAAATTACCAACTGCCTTAGTTAGGTTTCTAATGCTGTAAAGATACACCATGACCAAGGCAACTCTTATAAGGAAAGCATTTAATTGGTTACAGTTTCAGAGGCTCGGTGGCTAGAAGGCAGACATGGTTCTAGAGGAGCTCAAAGTTCCACACTGGGGGAAGCCTGAGCATAGGAGGCAGTTACAGACTTCCTGTAACCAGGCCACACCTCTTAATAGTGCTACTCCCTAAGTCCAAGCATTCAAACACAGGAGGCTGTGGGGGACGTACTTATTCAAATCGCCACACCTACCTTCAAGGACGAAAAACAGAATTGCTTTTGGCAACAACATAGAAGCGGTCTTAGGTGTGTGTATCTCAATTTGCTGTATTAATAAGTAAGTCACCCCATACTTTTCAGTACTAGCACTATAAGCGGTCTTAGGTGTGTGTATCTCAATTTGCTGTATTAATAAGTAAGTCACCCCATACTTTTCAGTACTAGCACTATAAGAGAAGCTAAGGCAGTTAGGTAATAAACAGTCTGCTGTAACAGTGTGCACGTATTTCTGGGCCCTTAATACTACAGAGCTTCAAAGCATGCAGAGCTTAAGCTGGCTGCCGCAGAAGAGAAAGCTTTCTCACTACAGCCTTCTCTCTATTAGCTTGATTTTTTTTTTTTTAAACTAAGCTATGAAGGTCAGATATTTTGAATATATAAAAACCCACAGCTCAGTGGGTGGGTCGCAATCAGTGGAATCCTTGAAGACAGAACTGATTTTCCAACAAGTAATTTTTTTGAAATTATATTCTTTTGTAAGAAATGATGTTGAAATGGAAACTATTATAATATATTTAGATAAATACTTACATTATTTTTTGTTGAATACTCTGCTGATAAATAAAGAAATAACTGCTTAACATTCCAATCAAATATATTCTCTAGATGTAAGCCAATTAAGGATTCTAAAGACTGAAGAGCAGCACCCACCTCTCAAACAGACCTTATTCTTACACCATCCATCACAACATGAACATTAAAACAAAACAGAGCAGGCAGCCCAGGAATGTACCATAGCACTAATCTAAAACAAAACTATAGGATGCATATATTATAAAATCTAGCCCATTCCAAAGGAGTGTGTGTGTGTGTGTGTGTGTTTGTGTGTATGTGTGTGTTACTATCCTCTCTGTTCCTGTAAACATAACTAGCTGACTTATTTATTTAAAAAAAAAATAACCATAAGAAACTGAAACTTTAATTCTGCCCACTGAGTCCAAAAGAATGATCTTTCAGATAAAAACAGTTTCAGAAGGGCTCCAAGGCAGAACCAATCCTCACTATTCAAAGTAGCAGCATGCACATGTGCACTGAGCTCAAGTAATTAAACATGTACAGCACTCTACACAAGCTGATGTGGTTACAGGTCAGTCCTGATCACAATGTCTCAGTGTGTGTGTGTGTGTGTGGAGGGGGGTTCTTCGGCAGCAGTAAAGAAACACTAACTGTCTCATTCATCTTGGAGATGTACTTACTAGAAGAGACTACAATACTAAGCCACACTGAGGAGAGCTAACATGAAAATTTTAATTAGATATTATCTATAAAATTATTAATTTTATATGTCTATTCATATTGATAGGCCTTTATTATGCATATATATTGATAGGGGCATTATACTCTAATTTTATTTTAAAGTATACCCACTACCAGTTATTGTTCAGAATTGAGATGTCTACAGCAGTTCTTTACAAAAGAAAAGGACAACTTCAAATATGTGGAGACATTAAGAAAATCTGAATAAACTATAAGATTCATAATGTAAACATACAGTAAGTAGTTTCTGATCCTCTCCAATCTGGCCCCTTCCTTTGGAGTACTGGGATTACAGGCGCGCCCCACAAGCCAGGTTTATGCAGTGCTGGGGATAGAAACCAGGACTCCTACATGTACGCTAGGCAAGAACTCTGTCTACTAAATGAGTTACACTCCCAGTGGCTTAATGTGATTTTCTAGAATACAAAAGACTACTTTCATCTCTCCCTAAGCTCCTTCTCATCTAAGATTTTAAAAGGGCATGAAAATTTAAACTCAAAGTTTATCTTAAGATTTTTCTGATGGCATCTGTATTTCCAAAAAAAAAGATACATGTTAAACTAATCCCTACTCTATAACTGAATCCAATAATTTGCTTCATTAAAAACTGCAGATAATCTAAGGATGAGCAGCAGGTAAGCCTGTCAAAGACATATGCATTGGTCAGCTGCTTTACACAACAGTCTCTACAACCAATTAAAAATAAATAAATAAATTGCCAGGATTATAACCTGTGGTTCTAAAGGAGACTAAGGTTGCAAAGATGGCAATCTGGTGAAGACAGAACCACAAGATAAAGAGAAACTAACTCATCCTCACTGATCAAAGGAGCCTCATTAGGATTCATCTGACTGGAAAGGTGATAAAAGGCTGATATAAGTTATCACAAGCGGCCCTCTGAGCAACCATTGCAGGCGCAATGTCTTTTTTAAGCAGATGGGTTGGCTGGCTGTTTTCTCTCCTAAGGGATGAGGGATTATTTGAGACTGAAAATAGACTATTTCTAGGCAGGCTGAGGTCTGGTGAGTTTTTCCTTCTTTAACCAAAATGATTGAACTGTATCTTTTCTTTCCTACCTTCAAATTAATGTTTCACTGGAGAAGTAAGAACATGCACATAAAGCACAGGCTGGGGGAGAGTCAGCAGTCATCCCCCCTCTTCCCCAGGCTCCTACACTCGCATCTCATTTCAAACGTACAGAAAAAGCAATGCCATGTTTTCTTGAAGGATATCAGCTGTTATATCAAACGTGATGAATCCCAGGTCACTTCTTTCTCTAGGGCCGGTGAAGTCTTCTACATTTTTTCTAGAAGTAAAGATAAAAGTTTTACCATCCCTCACAGTATCAAGCTAAATGTACACACCTTGAAACAGGAAGGGCTCATGGTGTGCAGCGGTCAAACATTAAGTTTCACAGTGAAATAGTAAACTTAAGTGTAACCTTTTGTGTGAAAATAAATATTATAATTCAATACAAGAGAAGGCAGACAGCTGTTTTCCTCTGCCTCACGAGCAGCTCTGAGAAAACACAAGGGAAGAGAAAAAATAAAACTAAAAAGAAAAAAGAAAACGCGAATACTTTATTCAGAGCAGGCAGAAAGAGTGGATGAAAGCTGCCAGGGCTGCCACAAGATAATCTGCAACGCAGCACCTGTTTATAAGCACAAGCCATATGTCAGAAGCAACGTGTATTTTCCACAATTACTTGAAATCCATACAGCAATCCTTCCAGTGACTTTCTTGACATACAACAAATGTCTAACACCCACGAGGGCAAGACACCTGTTTAAGATCACATCAACGCTTAATATGCTTCAAGCTTGTCTAAACCACCACAGAACTGAAGGTGATGGCGGGGCCGGTATCTAAACCACATTTATTTAAATCACCAATTGTACCTAAGAAAAATGTGGGGGGAAAATGAAAAATCAAAAGAAGCAGTAGTAGTAGTAAGAGGAGACACTTGTTGGTGATTCTGACGAAAAAAAAAAATAGTAAACCAAGACTAAAAGAACGAGGCAGACTACAGAAGACCGTACACAACGGAGCAGACAAGAACTAAAACCACTGCATGAAAGATAAAAGTGACAGGAAATGGAAGGGAACGCTATAAATAAATCAGCAATACGGGAAAAGAACAGTCATCTCGAAATTCTATTTTTAATGTCTCCGTAGCCTTATCCAGATGGCTGGCTAAAAAATGACATTAAAAAAATTACAAGAGACCATAGTGTTTAACCCCCCCCCGACCCCCCCCGTGCATCCTGCCCATCCGAACTTCGAGGCAGCTGCTGCAAGTAGTGTGTCCGGACTCCAGGAGGGACAGCCAGATGTCTTAAGGGACTGTCAAAGAGAATCAACGGTGGCTGGAAGCGACATCAGAGCCACCCACCGAGGCGCCTGGGTGGACACCTAGGCCGGGGGGCTGGGGCGATGGCTTGGGGAACCCACGCGCGCTCGCAGGAGGGGAGGCGCCAGGCGGAAGCGCGGGTGTGGGTGTGCTGTTGTGTTGCTCCCTCATTGGCCGGGGTGGGTGAGGGACGTGAAGAACAGGAAGGAAGGGGTGCGCTGACCCAGGCCACTCGGGAGACGATCGCGCAGGGCTGGGGTCCCGGGGCCAGTGGGATGCTCGTCCGCGGGGTGGACAGCCCGCGGTCACGCCCTCGGGGACCGCGCAAACAGCCCCGAGCGGGGCCGGCCGCACTCACAGCATGATCCGCGAGACGTGCAGCCGCACCGGGACGCTCCTGTCTTTAAAGGCGGTGGTAATGAAGCAGCCGAAGGTGAGCGCCGCCATCACGCTCAGCGAGAAGGCGAACAGGGAGTTCGCGCGCGACAGGACCGTGTTCATCGTGGCGACCTTCCCTCCGGAGCCCCGGCTCAGACACCCGGACTTCAAGCTCGGGTTCCCGCGGCCGATCAGGCCCCTCCCACCCGCGCACCCGGTGCGCACGTCCCGGGAGCGCGCCCCGCCGCCCCGCCCCCTTTCCGGTCCTCCGGCGGGAGCGCGCACGCTTCCACCCACTGGGACACGCCCACCGCGCGGCAGTGCCCGCGCTGGAAGGCGGTGCTTTCGGTCAGTCCACCAATCAGAAAAGAGCACGGGGGTTGGGTTTTGCCTGGGAGGGGAACTCTCCTCCCTCCACCTTGGTTTCTTGGTAGGGGGCAGCAGCCTTTTTGCTAGTTTGCTTCAGTTAAGTTTATAGGGACTGCGGCTCCTTAACTGTTGTCCAGTAGTTACTTTCAAAACGCGTGGTCCCAGCTCACCTCTGTCAAAGCTGATAAAGTAGGATATTTTTAGAAAGGGGGAAAATGAAGTCAATCAGGCCCCTAAATAGCAATCAGGAGCACCAGTGTTGGTACCCCTTTGCTGTTGGACTAATTAGACAATTAGTCTAATTTCTGTTGCTTTGCTTTCAACGGAACAGAAGCTCTACTTAAGTTACGTGTTTTTATACCACAATTCCAAATATTTCCACTTACCCAAAATACGTTGTTGTACAACATCTGTTGTAAACCATGAACGGTGTTAATGAGAAAATGGTATTGGTTAAACTCCTCTCAGTTGTAACCATTCTAATAATTTTTATAGGGCATGCAGGGAAGATCTTTAAGAATTGCCAAGCACAAACAGTTGTAGGTCTCTAATGGAGAATGTAACAGGAATGAGCCCTGGCTCAAATGGAATAGAGCAAAGAAATGAAATATGTAGTACTTATCGTCAGAGTGATCTTTGGATGTACTTAAAACATTGATTTTTCAATCTCCCAGGTAGCCACACTGTATTCAATGAAGGAAGGTTCTAATAAATAGACTGCACTGCAAGTGAGACACAAAGGTGTATTGCTCACTTTGTACACCACTGAGGTTTATAACTGAGTAAAGTTATCAGAATCAAAGCAGCAGCCTAAATTATAAATCAGGTGTAAATACTGAGGGATGCTACATCGTGCTATAAACAAAGTGAGGAAGCCATATATGTGGCAAGATGGAACAAATCATCCCACACACTACCTATTATTATTATTATTATTATTTTTAGTTTTTCGAAACAGGATTTCTCTGTATAGACCTGGCTGTCCTGGAATTCACCCTGTAGATCAGGCTGGCCTCGAACTCAGAAATCCACCTGCCTCTGCCTCCCAAGTGCTGGGATTAAAGTCATGTACCACCACTGCCTGGCCCTAGTATTATTATTATAGAGTAACTTAGAGAAAGGATGCCTGTTGTTACAGATGATGAGAGTCAGAATAAGTGCTGTGAAATATACTGAACACGGAGAGGTATATGTAAGACACACCCAATAAACTGTCCCCAGTAGATAAAGTACCTGTGAAGCAAAAGGCTGAAGTAAACCTGAGAAAGTAATGGCCTCTTAGGTGCTGTGGAAATTTTTAATCTCAATTTGGGGTTTTAACCCTGCTTTTGATCATTCAGTTCCTAGATATAAAAAGGCACACACAACCTTTATATTCACAATAAGCTTGAAACAGCATAAAAGCTGGGCAGATATCCACCTCTGTGGTATTAGAATCTACTGTCCTGTCGATAACCCCATGTAATTACTTATGTGGGCTGCATGTAATTCCAATTGGCCAGCCCATGGGGCCATGACTCCTAACCCCTGTCAACTTTCTCTTCCTCCTTCCCTCTTCTCTCTACTTGTGCTTCTCCCAACACCACCCCTGTCTCCCACCCCAGGGACCAAGAACCCCAAAACCTTCTTATGTCTCTTCTACCTAGCTATTGGCTGTAGCATGTTTATTCACCAATCAGAAATAACTTGGGGGCAAGGTCACACAGCTCACTGGAGTCTCTGTGCAGACTCTTCTCCAGGTCTTGGGGGCCCACACTTAGCTTTACAATGCAAGCAAATGGCCAAACCCCAGCAATTGTAGAAAAAACTTGTCTGTGAATACTGTTGAGCTATAAAGAAAAATGAAATCATGAACTTTCCACATAGTGATGAAACTAGAAAAAATCATACCGAGAAAGGTAACCCAGACCCTGAAAGAGAAACCTTATATGTTTTTTTCTCATTGGAGGCTCCTAGTTCTAAATTTTCCAATGTGAATGCATAGCTTGTAGAAACCAAGAAAGTAAAATAGGAGCATTAAAAGGCTGGGTGGTTGGGGAGCAAAACAGGGCTAGCAGGGGACAAGTAACCTGATCAGGGAAGTGGGAAGAGGGCTTCTTAGGGAGAGAGGGAGATAGACATCCAGAAGGTAGGAGGAGATTAAAGAAGAAAGGCAGAGTACAGTGATCTGATACGGAAAGAGTAAAGGGGGCTTCTCCAGGGAGGGGAAAAGAGGTAAATGCAAGAAGGGAGGAAGATAAGAAAAACTGAAAGGATTTCTGAAAAGGCCAAAGGAAATCATGCTGTTAACTATTTACGTAAAATAACCTATTATGCATGTAATTCAATGTATAAAATACATATGTAGATTTAATGAACGTTTCTCATCTAGGCTGAAAATGCTCCCTCTAGGATCCAAAGACCACTGAACAAAAAACCCAATCCATGAGAAACCATTTTTTGAAGTGTTGGCAAGGGTTTTCTCCAAACATACAACCCATTGCTGTTGCCTTTGGTTGACCTCCAGCAGTAGAAAGCAACCAAAGTCCTACCAAGCGATGATGCCTATGAACTACGTCAATGGACCACATGGCACAATAACCCTAAGGGGGTATAGTAGTGGCCTGGTTGGCTTGGCATAACTACCAGCCTTCTAATTGGATTTAATAGCCTCTCAACAGGAGGGGAACTATGGTTCTGGAAAGCTAGCTAACTACCCAGTGCTAGTGAGTTATAGGTATTAGAGAAGAATTGATACCCACTACTTTAGTAAACCATCATAATCCTTAACAATTGAAGGAAACCGTCCTGCAGTTCCTCTTCTCCCGTGGGTGATTCACGAACTGGGGAAGTCGAGTTCTGTGAAGATAAGCGGGTTAGGAGAAAAGAGAACGACACCAAGTACCTTTTTCAAGGTGTGATCTTTACTAAGTGGACCAGGATATTTATATCTAAGGCAGAACAATCCTTTGGCTTTTAGCATAGACGTGAGAACAGGGAAATAACATAGCAGTCTGTAAACAAGCCCCTTCAAGCAAGGGCTCCAGGCAGGAAAGCGGATTAAAGGTTCAGTTCCTTTTAACGTCCGGGCTACCAGTTCTGTCTTTGATCTCTGGTGCTGTCTCCAGTCTTCACACCTGAGAGTTGCTGTCTCCGGAACCCCAACCCCGTAGCACTGGCCAGAACAGCTCAGCGGGGACATTACATTGTAGAGCTGCTGCCTCCGGCACCCCATTGCACTGGCCAGAGCAGCTCAGCGGGGACATTACAAACAATCCATAAATATTTGTCCTTAAGCTCAAAGGTAAGTGTGTTCTTCAGCCCTCATCAGAGAAACTTGTCTTTACAACAGATATAGATCACTACAGAGAACCATAACTGACCAAAATATAAGGTTTTGAAGCCCTGTCCTGGTGAATATATCTACAAAGCACTCCAGCTCCTAAAGTTCAATGAAACATTGCAGAGGAGGTCAGGGGGTCTGGGGGAAGGAGATGGAAAGATCTATAATATCAAGGTGGGGGGAACTGGTGTGTTATATCCCCTGGTAATGTCAGATGCTACATCCATAAAATCTCACCACATGACCGACTAAATATGAGCTGGACAAGGATTGTCTTCAGAGACAGTGTCAGCAGAGGAAGCCACCCTAAGAGTAAACAGTATAACTGCTGGGTTTAGTAACTCTGGCTAATCAAATGTCCTCAATTAATGTCTTACATAATTTAAACATCCAGTAGGTTTAAATCCATACTTACTTACACAGTGAAAATGAGGTGTGATCAAAGCATGTTCGTTGGTGTAAGATGACAGAATACTTACATGATGAATTATTTAGGAAGGAAGAAGAGGGATGGATATTTGCTTTCTAATTTATATATCATTATCAGTCTTTTAACGTTTATTTTTAATATGTTGGCTGTTTTCCAGTCATCTTGCTGTCTCCTTTCTGAATGTATTTTCAGATGCTGACAAAGCAGCCTGATTAGTAGAGATCATAAAATGAGAAATATTGGCTTGTAGCTGGCACCGCTGCCTAAAATCACAAAAGAGTTAATGGTTCCAGTAATTAAGAGCAATTTTTTAGATGATGCACTGTAATAACAACTAAATTGTATTTTAATTTTATTCAGCATTTAGCCCATAAGATGGTTGTTCAGTGTATTAAGAATAGTAAAGCAACGTATTTTTGTCATATGCCTTTCCCGTCCATCAGTAATAAGGAGGCATCAACGAGCTCTTCTCCATGCAGTTTAATCAGGAACCTTCATTTTTACTTCTTCTCTAGCTAGCTTCTTTTATGTTCTAATATATCTTCTTCTTATATCTTACTAGTTACATCTTTCTACTTTCTTCTTACTTCCTCCTATTTCCTACATCTTACTACATACATCTTACTTCTATTCTTATTCTTACATCTTACTTCTATCCTTACATCTTACTTCTATCTTTACATCTTACTTACTCCTATTCTTACATATATCTTACTTCTATATCTACATACTTACTCCTATCTATACATACTTACTCACTACTGTTTCTCTACATACTTACTCCTAATCTCTCTCCAGCCCCCCAGCCCTTGTGGGTTAAATACTTTCCCTGGTCCCAATCAGCATCGGCTATGTGGCAAAGCATAATAGGCTGCGGGAAATCGTGCCAGCTTGCATCATAAACTAGAGGCACACAGCTTTTCCAACTAAGGCTTGTTTATCTCAATGCTCTCTGCTCTGGCCGGAGACCAGGTGTTCAATATATATATAGGGTGGCAGCTGCGGCTCCCCACATATTTTAAAAAGATTTTAAATACACACACATATATACACGCAAATGCAAGTCTAGTTTAGGAAAATTGTTGGCCTACAAATAAACTTGTATATATTGCTAAATGGGACAAAACCAATAACCATTTTTAACTCAGTCCCCTTTGTTAAAGTGTAAGGGATCTGTTTCATCTGCCACAAAATCCTGAGTCATGTGATGTTTTCACCCTATTTCTTACTTATATTTATTTAGCGTTATTATGCCAAGCGTTTTTACTACCATATAATATGACCTTGCTAAAGAAGTGCAAAATGATGGGGAAATGCTCCATTGCTATTGTGTAGAATCAGTATCTCCTTCTGCTACTGAAAATTCCAGTAGGTAACTCAACTCCTATCAACAAAGACAGTAAAAGGACTATTCTATCCTGTGAATAGAGAGATCAACGTCAGAAACAAAATAAAACCTGAACTATAGATCCTGAGCAAGCTGAACTTCTACACATGTCCCATGCAAAGCCGCATGTCTGTCTGCCTTTTCTTGGACAGTTTAATGACCTTGCTGATGTATAATAGCATTTTATAACTGGGATTAGACACTTTGAAATTTTGCACTTTGCAACCATGAGTTTACTTTCCCTTCTTGTTGCTCTTCATATGAAGTGAATTATCTGATGCAGAGTGCTGGGAGGAAAGTGTGGGCCTGGTGTAGCTTCTCTTTTCTAGTCTTACCTCTTGGGAGATAGGTTCTCAGCAGGGAGGTGGAATTTACTATAGGGGTCTCTCTTTGTTTCAGAAGAGCTACTCCAAGTCTTTATTATTATTATTATTATTATTATTATTATTATTATTATTATTATTATTGTTATTATTCACTTTACATCCCAATATCAGCTCTCCTCCTCTCAGTACTCTCTGGAGTAGATCCTTCCCCCATTATTTTCTCCCCTTCTCCTTTGAGACGGGGGATCCCTCATCTAGGTATCACTCTATTTTCCCACTCCTCTTACCCTCGAGCACATCAAGTCGCTGCAAGACTAGGTATACCCTCTCACATTGAGACAAGACAGTGCAGCCCATTTAGGGAAACAGCATCCAAAGGCAGGCAACAGAGTCAGGGGCAGCCCCTACTTCATCTGTTGCTACTACTATTCTTATAAGTAAATGTAAGGGCTGTCTAGTTAGGGCTTTAGTGCTGTGAAGAGATCATGACCACTGCAAGTCTCATAAAGGAAATCATTTCATTGGGGCTGGCTTACAGTTCAGAATTTTAGTCCATTGTCATCATGGTAGCAAGCAAGACATACTGCTGGAGAGGTAGCTGAGAGTTCTACACCCAGATTGGCAGCCAGCAGGAAGACAGATTGCCACAAGTCCACAAGACTTGGATTTCTGAAACCCCTAAAGTCCAGCCAGAGTGACACACTTCTTCCTACAAGGCCCTACCTACTCCATCCAGGCCACCCCTCCCTATAGTGCCACTTGCTATGAGCCTATGAGAGCTATTTTCATTAAAACCACCACAAGGGCCAATATTGTACTATTGGTAACAAAGGTAATATTTTGATTCTCATTTTTAATTTATCTTCTTTATGTGGAAAAAAATAAAGATGTTAATTGGACCCCTTCAAGACTTCATTGTTTTGTTGCACTGGCCAAGATCATTGAGAAATAAGTGGCCAAATATTTAACCCTGTGTAAGCTTTCCAAGCCAGAGCTTGGGCCTCAGACTGTCATGTGTAGAAATATCATATAAACCTGACCTAGAGCTGACTTAACATTTTGTCACAGTAGGCACAGAGTCTAAGCTTGGAGAATAGTTAACATTGCGCAGAAATGTTGTCCTTTATTTAATTTTTGAAGAAGAAAAGGAATACATGTAATTCTGCATGGATTTGTCTTCATACGAATGCAATCACTGCATGGTATTTTTAACAGTTTAGGTGACATTTAAATTATTTTAATGAAAGGAACCCCTAAAGGGAAAAAGGATACATATCCACCAAAGTCATAGTGCCACTCTGCTTGATGGTCTGTAAAAGATTTAATTATGCTTGCCAGTTCTTCACCATGGTTCAGTAGGTTTTTAATTGCTCTGACCTAATTTAAGTTGTTACACTCAACTACTGATCATTCTGTAGAGTCCAAAGGCTAGTGGCTACCCTTGATGAGTGAAGATAGAATAACTCGTGTGAGAAGCTCTCAGCACACAGAACTTGGATAGCATCTTTCTGGAGACCAGTACAAGGTCATCAACAAGAGTCATGCCTTGGGTCATAGGCTGATTGACCTTCATATTCATTTTCTTAACCACTGATATCAACAGATATTACTGTGGGAAGAACTGTAGCAAGATCTACTTGAAACATAAGGTCTTTCTATCCATAGATCTTTTAGATGTTAGGAGACAAGATAAAATTACTTTTACAATGCAGGACAGCTAATCACTTTGTTTATAGCAAACACAGCTAAGCTTCTAAACTTAAAATCAAAATGACCTACATTCTACATTTCAGTATAATACGATGGCTGCTCTTGGTTGCACACTTGACTACATCTGGAATCAACTAAAACTGGAGCTTCTGGTCATTCCTATAAGGGCCTTTTGAAATCAGATCATTCGAATCAGAAAGGCCCTCCCTAAATCTTGTTGGCACCTTTCTAGGGCAGTCAAACAAATGACATGAAAAAAGAAAATCCTGCTTTTTGCCTGCCTGCCCTCACTTTCCCTGAAAGTTCTCTCTCTCTTACTGCTGGCTTCGTGCCTTCACAGGTGTTAGAAACAGCTTCTTTGGGATTCCAAGGAGGCTCAGGACAAGGGGCTCTCCAGGAGTCCTCCAGGAGTCCTCCAGGATTCCAAGCCAGATTGAAACTGTTAAGACAGCCAGCTTCTGGGACTGAGCACTTCATGATTCTCAACCTTCCTGGTGTGAGACAGCCATTGTGTGACTTCCTCAATGACATTCTGTAAGCCAGGCTAGCAAATCCTCATCCACTCTATTGCTTTTATTCCTTGAAGTACTAATACAAAATACAAATTGAAGTCTGAAATCGTACTCTCAAGCAAAAACTTTGAGCTTGTATGACTTAGCCAAAGAATCAAATATAAAGGTGCTGAAAGAATAGGTGGTCTTAGAAGGGTCAAAATGACCATCAGAGCCATCTCCAGATTGCTAGTTTAACTTCACTTCATGAGTTTATTGGGAGTGATTTCACAGAGCTTCGTTAATTTCAAAACTAGAGATTGTGTAACAATAAAGTGTTAAAATAAAATGAAATCTAATGATATTTTGTTAACTAGATGGTATTGTATATACAGACTTGTGAAATAAGTTTATCCAAAGTCCTTTAAAGTAAATACATTTATAGAACAGAAAAACAAACAGGCAAATGAATAAGAGTAAATTAAAATAAAAACATTGATTGTTAAGACACAACATAAGGGGAATTTGAAAAATGGCTCAGAAGTTAAAAACATTGGCTGCTCTCCCAGGGGACTCAGATGTGGTCCCCAGAACCCACAAGCAGGCAGCTCAGAACGACATTTAACTCAGGTTTCATGGCGTCTGATTCCCTCTTTTGACCTTTGTTGGTATAAGCACAAACTTAGATATACACACATACAAATAAAATAAAAAATGAATAAAACATAACACATAATTGTTGATATATATTTATTTAAATACTGTAATGAACATTTGGACTAGATGCTTTTAAACTTATGAGCATTATGCAATTGCATTTTTAAGTAAGCAAATAAAGTTTCATTTAAAGACTTTAAAATTTATCTATGCCACTTCATTTTTATGATTAGGTTTTAAAGCTTGCAAATTGAAGTTGCGCTTCTTTACAGACATAACCTTTTTTCATGTTCTGTGCCTTTACGTAATAAATTTCAGTCATTTTCCTCCCCCATTTTCCTCCTCCTCCTCCTCCATCCTCCTCCATCCTCCTCCCTCTCCCACTAGTATCCTTCTCAGTGAGTCTCCTCTTACTTCCATGTCTTCTGTTTGTGTGTGGCATGCTATGTTGAAGTTCAGTTACTTGGCCAACCATGAGTGGGAAGTTACCCACTCAGGCTACACCACTGAAGAAAGCAAGATTGCCCCTGGCAACAAGCACTAACTGCCTATGGTCCCTCTGGTAGGGGTGGGCCTCTTGCCTCAAACTCATCAGTGATAAAATATTGATGGGCCCAATCTTGTGCAGGTAACAAAATCTAGTGCGTTCATGAGTGTAATGGCTATAGCGTATCTAGAAGGGATAGATGTACAACCCACGAATTTTATATTCTTGATGCATAGTCTATGCCTGCTTCAGACATATGAAGCTGAGTTGTTTTTTTGAGCCAGAGTAAAGCTGCATGTTAGGGATGTGAACCTTCTCACGGTTGCCAGACTGGCTATATCAGACCTTTGATACACTGGTATGGCTATTGATGGTACTTTGCCTCAATTAACATTTTTCTTCCTATGATTATATGTTTACAATATACCTTTGCTTCTATAATTGAATACCATTTGCCAGGTAAGCCATAAAAATGAACAAAAATGTATTTCTTATAGTTCTGGAGAGTGCAAGGTCAACAGGCTGTTGAGTTGGGTGCTCAGGCCTGCTATTCTTCCAAGGGGATGGACTCTGCTCCATACAGGACAAACAGAAGAGCACAAAAGACAAAACAGAATTCACTCCCCTAAAATTCTTTTTTTTTATTAGATATTTTATTTATTTACATGCCATATGACATCTCCTTTCTCAGTTTCCCCTCGGAAAAAAAAGAAATAAAAGAAATAAATTAAATTAAATTAAATTTAAAAACCCTGTTCCCTCCCTGTCCCCCTGCTTACCAACCCACCCTCTCCCGCTTCCTGGCATTCCCCTACACTGGGGCATAGAGCTGTCATAGGACCTCTCCTCCCACTGATGATCAACTAGGCCATTCTCTGCTATACATATGCTGCTGGGGCCATGAGTCCCACCATGTGTACTCTTTGTTTGGTGGTTTAGTCCCTGGGAACTCTGAGGGTACTAGTTAGTTCATATTGTTGTTCATCCTAAGGGGCTGCAAACCCTTCAGCTCCTTGGGTCCTTTCTCTAGTTCCTTCACTGGGGACCCTTAAAACTCTTTATCAAGACATTAAGTTAATCCATGAGGATAGAGTCCTCATGATATAAATACCTCTTACATCTCCCAATGCCATTTAATTGGTAATTAAATGTCAAATTAATGTTGGCAGATATTCAGACCATAGTTCAATATTGTGAATGTATCCTATAGTCATCCTTCTGCTCTATTTTTCTTTGACAGTGGTCCACGTTTTAACCTCAAAGCTACTCGACAGTGAGTGAACAGTCAGGATATTTTCATAGACCTTGCATGTTCGATACTCTAAAGACAACTTACATTATTGAGCTTAGGTTCAACCTACTTGAACCTAAACTAGAGAAAACGACTTAATCTCCCTTTCCTTATGTACAATATGGGTTGGGCAGTTTGGTCACTGCATGTGGCTGTATCCAGAAAAGCATCATTTCCTCTGTTTCCTTGGTAATGATCACAGTGAAGGGATGGTGTGTTCCCTGTGAATAATTTCAAAGGTGAAGATTCTATCTTGACTGCTTGTTGAACATGAGCTAGCTTTCTTTCCCTGGATAGCAATCACAGGGAAATAGTCTGGTCAATACACAGTCCTGGTAGAAGTTCTGCTGAATGGAGTCTTTGAGGACTTTCACTTCAGTTGTTTGAGTTCTCTAATGACTGATGAATTAACTTTCAGCCTGATATGGTTCTAGATCAGGATGAAGGTGACAATGATGATGATGACAACGACGATGACAATGGATTATGGAGAATGATTATCAAGTCTCATCACAGTGTCTCACATGGGCCAAACATAGAGCTATAACAGGTCCTTCTGGTTATAAAGATTACTTTTTCTATTGTATCTAGTCTTTCATGGACAGAAAGTCTGAATATGAGTATAATTCAGGAGAAGTTATAGTTATAGTTGTTGTAGTAAACTAAGAGTTTTGTGGTAGTAGAATGGAGCAACACAAATGGGGACCTGGATGGAGGAACACTTTTGATTCTATAAAGTATAGGAAGAGAGAAATAAGACACATTATGGATTGTTACACTCATTACACATTTCTTTGTGTGTGTGTGTGGGGGGTTGTGGTGTTTTGATTTTTTTAATGATACTTGAGTATAGGGTTTCACTATGTATCTCAAGTTCACTATGTACCAACAATCCATAATTTGTCTTATTTCTCTCTTCCTATACTTTATAGAATCAAAAGTGTTCCTCCATCCAGGTCCCCATTTGTCTTGCTCCATTCTACTACCACAAAACTCTTTTAGTTTACTACAACTACAACCATAACTTCTTCTGAATTATACTCATATTCAGACTTTCTGTCCATATTCAAGTTCACTTGAATTTGTGAATTTCCTGTCTTGGGTTCTCAAGTAATGGGTCTGTACCACTGTGCTTTCCTTTATCTTTATTGTTGACTTTACAATAGTTATTATTATCAGTAGTCCAAGGCATAGATCTCAACTGGAAAATAAGAGATTTATTTATCTTAAGATATACATTCTTATGTTGTCATAAGTTACGTAAAGATAGGAAATGTTTCTTCTTTCCTAGAAAATTACATTATTTTACTGATGAGCTCTCTCACCTCACTGCAACCCCTGGAAAGCAATCTTTCAATTTCTATAACATGTATATTACTAACCTTAATATCATAAACTACTAAGTAGCATCTATTCTGTTCAACACATTTTGAAATCTTTCTATATTTGTACATAGTATATTTCTTGTATTGAACCACTCACTATACTACACTATTAAGTAGACCAGTTTTTTAATTCATATGCTATAGATGGCATTTGAGATTTTTTTGGCTTTTATTAATATAAGTATACATTTCACGAACATTCTGATCCTTGGAATTTGACATCCCTATGAGGACTGAGAATAATTCATATTTTAAGGCATATTCATGCTATTAGATTTTCTCCCATCAAGCTAGCCATTAGCCACTATCCTCCATCTTAGTCCACATTGGTTGGTTTGTACGCCATTGTCTTTGTCACTGTTCAGTTGCTATAAGGAAACACCATCACCATGACATCTCCTAGGAAAAAAACACATTTAATTGGGACCTTGCTTATACTTTCAGAGGGTTAGTTCATTATTATAATGCCAAGAAGCAGACAAACATAGCAGGAGCAGTAGCTGAGAGCTTTACATCTTGATCCATAGGCAGTAGGCAGAAGAGAAACATACACAAGGCCTATAGGGACTTTTGAAATCTCAAAGCCCACCCCCAGTAGCACACTTCTTCTAAAAGGCCATACCTAATCTTTCTCAAACATTCAATATAAGCCCATGGGTGCTGTTCGCATTTAAACCACATTCCACTCACTAGATAAGCTTGTAGTCACATTGTAATGCAAAACCCAACTTCAAAAGCCACATAGTTGTTCACAGTCTCAAGACTGCTTACAAGTCCAACGTTGAAAATCTCTTCTGTGATTTTCTTAAGTCTCTTAAGTATAACATCCTTCCCTTATAAAAGAAAAAGTCAAAGAGCAGATCACATCCTTCCAACAACCTACAATGGCATAGAACATACCATTACCATTGCAAAAGGGAAGAAAGGAACTATAGTAAGGAAATACTGGACCAAAGCAAGACCAAAGCCAAGCAGTACCAACTCCAAATATTCATCTTCATGTCTGATGTCTAAGTGATGTTCATATCTCCAACTTCTTTCAGCTTTGTTAACTGCACTATACTTCTCTCCCTTGGGCTCCATACCTGGTGTATAACTCTTTTTAACGGGTATCCCACAGCTCTGGCATCTTTGACATCTTGGGGTCTCCAGTGCCATCTGGGGGTTACCTTCATAGCATCATATAATGGGCTCTCTGAACCTCCATGCATGCAGTGACTCTCCTGTCACACACCTGGGCTCAGTGGCTCCCCTTAACCACTGAGAAAGATTCCATAACCCCTTTACTTCTGTATTTTTCTTTTCTATTTTTTTCTTTTTTTTTTAATTGAAAATAGATTCTTCTATATAACATACTCTGACCAGAGTTTCCTCTCCCTGCACTCCTCCCAGGCCCTCTCCATCTCCCCTAGATCTACTCCTGCTCCATTTCTCTTCAGAAAAGAGCAGCCTCCAAGATACAACAAACATAACAATTCAATACAATAAGACAAGGTATCAGCCCTCCTACCTAGGCTGGATGAGGCAGCCCAAAAGGAGGAGAAGCCTCTCAAGAGCGGGCAGAGTCAGTGACACCCAGTGCTTCCCACTTTCATGAAGCTTACAGACACAGAGCAAGGACCATGTGGACAAAGCTGTCAAGTTCTTTCTTCTCCTGGGGCTAGAACTTGGCTCCCTTTTTGAATTACATTTTCATCAGCTTTCTTCTGGGGTTTGGACCTAGGAGGGTACCACACCTCCTAATTCTTCTAATCTTTCTCAAACAGTACACCAGCTGGGGGCAAAGCATAAAAATATATAACCCTATAGGGGCTATTCTCATTCAAACCACAACAGCCATATTTTTGTTGTTTGAAAACTCAGGTTTTTGATAAATCCTTGCAAAATTTGTGTATGTGGTACGTGTTATTCAAAATACTTTTTAATATTAACTTCATTTTGGCACTTCCTCAATAGATATAGATATTCATATCTCACAAATGAAGAAACAGAGGCACAGTAAAGCTAGGTAGCTACCTAAGCTCCTTGGACTAGATTCCTTGGTTCCAGGGGGACTTCTGTGTTCCTGAAAGTGGTCAAATCTGATCACGAAAAACCACAAATATGCTCTCATGCAACCTTTGAAAACTATTTCTATCAAACGTGACTCAGATGTACACTATCCTGAACTATCACACAAAGAATAAATACATATAAAATGTGTTGGAATAATAAGATTCCTAAACAAAAGTCAAAAATAAGGAAAAGCATAGCTTTTGACTAATATTCATTCAATCTTTAAGTCTTCTCCCATAGATGTGGCAAGTCCACATGACAGGTATGTGAAGCTTCAGTGCCTTGTCTTGCCATTTACCCTCCACGGTCTCTTGATATCAGCCTTCCACCAATGTTTACACAAATGACCTGATGTTGCTATCATGGACCTCACTGTTCTGCATCTGTGTCTCTGCAAAATAGTTGGAAAGCTCATTACGACCTTTGATGCTAGCATAGACTAAGGCCAGACGAGGGAGTTCTCCAAAGGATGCTCCAATTGGAATTTGACTAAGCCAAGGCAGGGAAGCAGTTTCCATGACAAAGTGAACCCCCCCGCCAAAAAAAAAGACAGAAAGAAAGAAAAAGGTAATTCGAAGGAAAATCGAGGCTTGAGAATTGTTCAGTCTCCAACTGACAAGGACAAGGAGAAGATATAGCTGGGCAGTGGTGGCACTCGCCTTTAATCCCAGCACTTGGGAGGCAGAGGCAGGCGGATTTCTGAGTTCAAGGCCAGCCACAGAGTGGAACTACAGAGTGAGTTCCAGGATAGCCAGAGGTATACAGAGAAACCAAAAAAAAAAAAAAAAAAAAAAGGAGAAGATATAAGTACCAAATTATTATTGAAGACAACAGTCAGAGGAAAAGCTTCTCTTGACTTTTGGTTGGTTTTACAGCCTAGAGGCTAAAGAAAGGAGCAAAACAAATTGCAAAATTGAAAGAAAATGGACTCTGAAAATCTGGATATAGTATTTGCTCTAGGTGTGGATTCGGCAGTTGATGTCAAGATTAGCATTATAAAGACACAGATCTCACTAAGATTAGCATTATAAATACACAGATCTCACTTGTCTGCTCACTGATTTGTCTGTGTAACCCAGGAACACTTGGCTCACAGGAAGTTCTGAAAAATGTGAGTTACCTCTTGACAGGCAAAGCAGAGCAGAGGTGTATGTAACTGTGAATTAGGATTTTATTTATAAATAGACATCATCAGATTTGCTTGTTACTTTTAAAAAGCAATAAAAGCAGTGATTTGCTTTTAAATGATATCAACATTAAGTAGAGAGCAATAACATATTAGACAGTTCTTCCAGGATCCTTACAAGTCCATGAGATAGTGGATATACCTCTTTGTAGGTGAGCAAACAGGATCATAAAGGTTCAAAATTTGTCAAAATCTTATTTGCTCTTTTTCAAAAGTGAGACATGCCAGGGGTAGTGGCTCATGCCATTACCCCCAGGACTTAGGAGACAGAGGCAGGTGGATCTCTGTGAGCTCAAGGCCAGCTCTGTCTATAAAGTGAGTCCAGGACAGCCAGGACTCTGTTACACAGAGAAACCCTGTCTCAAAGAACTGAACTTTCGTCCACTGCAAAAGCTGCAAGTTCACATAACCATTGTGCTTTCCCTCCCACTGTGTTAATGTTTATAGTGTGTCTTTGACCTTCTTCCTATTTCCAGATGAGAGTGGTATCAGAGATTAGCGGAGAGCAGCCAGAGGTTGATGGTGGTAATGCACTGGAAGCCACCACCAAGCCTCCACTGATTGGGCGTTGCTCAGTTTCTATAACACTGGAGTGAGGAATGAGAGGGTGAAGAAAAACACATAGCTGACTGTAAAGCACTGTGGAAAGGTGACATACTAAGTTCTTACTAAGTAATAAGTACTAGATCCATAATCTAACGAGAATGCGCTCAAGCTGTGATTTCCCCTGAAATTCATAATTGAAGCTAAAAATAAACTTAAAAGCACCCCAGACAATACCTCTGTTGCCAAGGAAACCGAAACAAAATGCTAACCAGAATCGTTCAAGTATGCCAGTGTTAATACCGAATTGATCACAGTCTAAGTTAATTCTGTATTTTGTTTCAGGAAAAATGATAGTTATTAATTTATATAAGTGTCTATCATGATCAAATTACCAGGTGGACAAACCTATAATATGACCTAACCATATCATTTCTAATAGAGTCCCATTTTTTTTTATCTTCAACACATGTTATATGGAACAGTTTCCCCACCTTTAATCTCTTAAATATGTGATTAGCTAAAGTGTCAAGTTAAAGCACATTCTTGATTATAGAAGGGATGAGTGGAATTCATTGGATTCAACCCACTGCAGTACACACGGATTTAGCCAAAGGCTATTTATAGCCCACACATGGCACAAATGCATGCTATGATCAAAGGGTGTGGTAAGCAGAAGGCAGTGGGTAAACTGGACCCTGTGTTTCAGTGCTGACTTTTGAACAGGATCCTCAGAGGAGTGGCCATGAAAATGGAATCTAGTGCTCCCACCTCCAGATATATAACTTGCAAAATACCTGCTTTTTTTTAAGCTCCTTCCTACCCACTTCATAACTTCTTAATAAAGACTCCAGAAAATAAATCAGGACTTTTTTTTTTTGTAAGGTGGAAAACACAGAATTGAAAACTGATTTAGTCAACAAGTAAGACTTTAATATTTTTTGGTATTTTAAATTTGTATTAGTATTGGATTGATCTGGTTGAGTTAAACCTGTACCCAGATTCTCAAAACCTGATGCTTCCTGTCTAAATACTGACTAGGTTTCCCTTTTTACTGGCATGACCCATACACAAACCATTCTTTACTATTAATGAGGTCCTAGAAACTTTACTTCTCCTACAGAGTAAAAGACAATTTCTAACTTCTCAAAAGCATCTTTCATTGGCCTTGTTTGATCAAGTATCCTTTCCTGTTTTTCTTTTTTTCTTTTTTTTTTTTCTTTTGTTTTTCGAGACAGGGTTTCTCTGTGTAGCCCTGGCTGTCCTGGAACTCACTCTGTAGACCAGGCTGGCCTCGAACTCAGAAATCCACCTGCCTCTGCCTCCCAAGTGCTGGGATTAAAGGCATGCCCCACCACTGCCGGGCAAGTATCCTTTTCTTTAACCTGAAAATTAAGTGACTGGAAAAAAGTTGGGTGAGATATCCTTTAGAGAAATTCTGTGCTTGTAAACTAAACAAAACATTGACAGGTAAAACCAATTCCATTGTAATATACAGTATTCTAAAACACAATATCTAGAATGTAGAAATACATTGTAAAATATTATATCTATAAAAGTATTTAGTGTGGAGCATTTGCTAAATATATATTCATATTAAGATATAATCTATTTTAAACTTAAATATGCATAGTTGCTGGCTTTTAGCCATGCTTTCTAGGACCACACATAAAGATGAAACCATGTTGAATATAATGCAACTTACAATTACATCTAGTCAAAATGTTTGAATTTGATATAACTGAAAGTGTAGACAGAATCTATTCTGTTTCAGAAAAAGTAAATGGCATTCCCCAGAGGGCCTAGAACCTAAATTAATGAAATCTTGTGATGCAATATTTCTGTGTGATTATCATAACACTAGCAGATTTTTTGTCTTGGTCCTTTATACTGGTAATTGCTATGGAAACCTAACACAATCATTTACTCCCAAGTCCTACCATCAAACGAAACAGAATAGTTCTTACCCAAACTCTCCCCACCAAAAAACTAAGTATTGCTCTAACTTTAGTCCTAATTAGAATGTATCTTTAATCAGTCATTAATGGAAAGGAACATAGGGAGAATCTTTGAGGATTTGGCAGAGGAGAAAGAGTAACCAGAATATATTCTCTTAAAAATGAGTGAATGCATGCAAATGAGCTCACTACCATCTTAAACAGGTTGAGACTGATTCAGAAGGATAAATAATGCATGTTTTCTTTCATTTATAGAATCTATGTCTTACATACAAAAAGAGCAAAAGAAGAAGAAAGAAACGGTATGAAGACATAAATATAGTCAAAACACAAAATATCCTGAAAGGACTTTGTCTTTATGAGAGTTAGTATTATATATAATATCAAATTTTTTGATTTATTTTCCAATTTTTGAAAATTTTACACAAGAATTTTGTGTTTACATAATTTCTAACTCATCCTCTCCCCTCACCTCCTCCTGTGCCTCTCCATTCACTCTCAAATTCATGATTTCTATAATGGTTGCTACACGTGTGCATGTATGCGTGTGCCTGTATAAAAATAACTTTCTGAGTCCATTTAGTGTCACTTCTATGTGTTTGTGTGTGTTTAGGGCTGATCACTTTGGATTGAATAACATATCCCTGGAGAAGACTCACTTACCCTCTCTAGTGAAAATTAATTACCTGTAGATATTTATCTAAAGGATAGAGCCTTATGAGATTCCATCATCTACCAAGGAATGTCAACTGGTGTTACAGAGGTCTTGTTTATGTGGTCACTGGTAAGATTTCATGAGTGTGGCTCCCAGCCATTTACAGAAGACACCATCTTACAGCAGATATCCAGGTCCTCTGGCTCTTGCAATGTTTCTGTCCCTTCTCTCTGTCCTTCAGTGGTATGTGAGCCTTAGGTGGAGGGATTGTGTTGTGTATGAAGCAGTTAAAGTTGAACATCCCATAGTCACTGATTTTCTACAGTTTGACCAGTTGAAGATTTATGTGATGCTCTGTGCTACAAAAATGAACCTTTTTAGGTGAAGGATGAAAGCTACACCTATCTGTGGCTAAAAGAGTAAGTATTCAGTAAGGAATTTTACTGATTTTGGAAGGGGGCGGCAGTAAGTTCTCCTCTAGGGTTCATGACCTCACCAGCTACAGGGAGATGGCTAAGATAACAACCAACACCAGGCAGGTATTCCCTCTTACTACACAGGCTTTAATTCCAATCAGACTGTTTCTACTTACTCCTAAGACATATGTGCCATCACTGCAGCCTTGTGGGGATTTTGTCATGCTGGTCATTGTTGTGGGTCACAGGCTTTACCACTAGAATTTTGGACTACTTTTCTCTGTTGGCAGTTGCATAGCAACTTTGGGTACTGTGGTAGCTAATCCTCAAGGAGGAGGCTTCCGGGTCAGTTCCGGTTCAAATTCCCCAAGGACTGTGTCCAAAGTGCATGATGTCCTCAGCAATTGGGTCTTCCTTTTAAGTTCTGGGAGGCAACCAAGGATAATGACAGTATTCTCTATTGTTTTTGCAATCTCTTCGACTCCCATGAGGTTTCTGATGCCTAGCACTAGGGTTTCTGTTAGTCTCTGACTCTTGTGGGAGAGATGTACATTATAACCACAAGTGACTAATTTCATTTACATTATGTATGCATATACATACATAATATATATACATATTAAATAAACATAAAATAATATAACTCACTATGGCATTTTCAAACATACATATTGCACTTTATTCATACTTACTCTCTCCCTCCATATGTCCCTCCCTCCCACTCTCGAGACACAGCCCACCCCCCAATCTTTTTCTATTTTCTATTCTATAGCACCTGAACCCTACACCCCTGCTATAGACTTAACAATAGCATAGGCGGAGGTAGAATGGAAATGATGTAAAACAGTGCTCATGTATGAAATTGTCAAAAAATATTTATAAAGGAAAAAAACAAAAATTGTATTTGACTCAGAAAAAAATCTAAAGCCAAGAAAATGGATGCTCAAATAGTTCTTATGGTCTTTTATATATCACCAATCATTGAAGATGGTGTTTTGAAGAGTCTTATATGAAAATTAACATCTGATTTGTATTTCTGAGTTCATATTGGGTTAAGAAATTAGCAGGTGACAAATTGTATTATGGGTGAGTGTTGTCTTTATGAAACAAAGAGGAACGAATGAAGGAATTTGTAAAACCTAAATTTGACATCTGGGAATAAAATTCTAAATATTGAGTGGTAACATTTTTCTCTCAGTAAAGCATGAGGGATTTAAGCTTCCTGAACTGATGACGACAGCCTTAATGAATGGGAGTGTTTCTTAGCCCCAAAGAATCCAGGCTGCTGAGTAGCTGCTACAGAGGGAATTATTTTTAATAACACTTACTGGTAAGAGAAAGGGGAGAAACCTTAGACAGGCACTTAGATGTGACTAAGGCAGGTTTATTTCTGATTCCAAAGCACTAGAGTGGAAGTCACACAGTGACTCAGAGCATTGTGATGAGCCAGCTGTCCACAGGCTCCAAGCCAGTGTGTGCTCAAGCGTCTCCATGCCAGACAGAAAACTCACCGGAACGTAATTGCGATGAGTTCACTCTCTTGACACAGTTTCCACATCAGCGGTAGAGAAGAACATGTAGCAGTTTATCTTCAGCAGTTCAGCAGGAAGTTGGCACTCTGTCCCAGACAGCATGAGCCATGGTGCACAGGTCCATTTGTAATTGTCCTGCCTGTATTACTGATGGGAAGGACACCAAGGACCACTATCAAAGAGCTGATGATTTCTAAGACTTCAATCTACTTTGTGTTTCTGGGAGCAAGGGATTCACCGTGGCAGAAGCAGCTTCCCTCTTTTAGGACATTTATTCAATGGCCTGTCTCCCTTGCCTTAGGAGCGTTTGGTGTAGTAAATCAGACTTAACCCAATAAGATACACAGCATGAAAGCGACGTGTCATGCTTATCAGGATGCCACATCACAGATACGATCCTTCCTTCAGCCAGAGCCACAGTTGCTTATGTCTTTTGCTTGTGACTTTGAAATTTAGCAGCATGAAGAAATGTTCCAAAATAAGCAGACCCTAAATCTGGTGATGTAAAGATATATCACAATATTTTGTATTAGTGCCTTTTTTTTTGTTAAATTCCTAAATATTGTCAGGGAAAAATATCATTTCAAAAGAAGAAAAGGAAATAGAAACAAAGGAATTTATGAAAACAAAGGCACTGAATATTGTGTTTCTAAATAATTGCTTCTATTTCTCTTTTAAGCTATTATTTATATGTAGGTGTATTTAAGACTAGCCACATATACATAGGATACCCAAGTAAGTTTTATTCCTGAATAGGTCATAGTTATTTAAGATTATAGGTATAAAAAGTACCTTTTAGGTGTATTATAACTAGATCTATTATTAAGTTTAGTTTGGTTGGTTTTGCAGTTTTGTGACATGGTTATATTTGTTTAATAATTCTTTTGTGTATTATCCCCCACCTCCCAGGAAGCTCTCTCAGACCTTCCTGTCAGCATTAGGTCCCTCTTAGGTATGTTGTTATGATGCCTTGTCTTTTATTTATCTGAGTTCTTGAATTTTCTCCTGTAAAACTATGCTACACTGGTGGCAGGAACTGTTAAGTTCTTCTTAGTCTACTTAGCAGATAGAAAACAGCTGATAGGTGTTTTAAAGTGTTATATTGCAGGTGTAAACCTATTAATAGATGATGGGACAGGCTAATCAGTTATTAAAATATTGTATTAACAACTAACTCAATGTAATCATTTACTTCAATTATTTATTTCATGGTCAACAAAGTTAAGAGTTGAGTTAGAATATTTGACTTCTCTTCAATATTATAAATATTATTACATGAACCATGCGGATAAAATACACAAGAACTACCAATTTTCTTTTTAAAGTTACATTTATTCATCTATTTATTATTTATTTAGAGTGTGTGTGTGTGTGTGTGTGTGTGTGTGTGTGTGTGTAAGCTTGTGACCCTCCTTCCACTGTGTGGGCTCAAGAGATGGAACTCAGGTCTCCAGGCTTGGTGCCAGATGCATTTACTGAGCCCAAGTTGTTCTTGACAATTAAATACCAAAAAAGGAAACCGTCAGCCTTAGTTATTTCAATAGTCGACTTCAGAAAGCCAGAAGAGAAAGAGGGTGTATCACTTTATACTGAGAATGGAAAGTCAGGAGGCTTGCGAAACGTGATTCGGTTGCTTCCATGGAATATTGTCAGACCAATAGGAGCTGGTGAAGAACTTTTATGGACAGTATAAATAATTTGAGCCTTAGGCATCACTACCAGTTGACATTTTCTTTCCTTCGGACCAGCTGTTCAAGAGCATCTCGGAACAGAGCCAGACACAGTTGAGACTTGGCTGGGACCTAACACCGGGGCAGATTCCTCTGCAACAATGTCGGTGTTAGAAGAAAGCCGGCCATTTGCTCAACAGCTATCTAATGTCTATTTTACGATACTCTCCCTTTTCTGTTTTAAACTTTTTGTGAAAATCAGCCTTGCCATCCTTAGTCATTTCTACATCGTGAAAGGCAACCGAAAGGAAGCCGCGAGGATAGCAGCTGAGTTTTATGGAGTAAGCCAAGGACAAGGTATGTTTATGAGAGCAAGCTCCTGTTTCAAGTTGAGGAGAACTATCATTTGATCTGCAATCCAAGAAAACATCACAGGTTCTCTTTATGGGACATTTTGTAAACTTCTGTGGAAGGGAGTTCTTGTAACTTATCTCATTGGCTTCATGAAAAAGAAAGTTGCTTTTCAGTGTAAATATTTGGGCAATATGAAAATGCAGCATTAAGCATAGAGGCCTTCACCTGTTGGTAATCATTTAAAAACTTTAAATATTTCACTTGCCATATTGTTGTTTCAGAGAATAATGAAGAGATAGCTGATTTGCTGTGTCTCCTTTAGCATATGTTAGTATTTGTAATATTTTAAACAATATATTTGAGTAATGCAGAAAAGTGTTGAGTCAGTCCTGATGATGCAACATGTAAGCCACTCAGGTGACCGAGGCAGGAGGATTGAAGGCCTTTCTTCAGTGAGTTCAAGACCAGATGAAGTAGTTTCCTGAGACACTGTCTCACTTGAGAACTGAATGGAAGCAGGGTGGGGGAAGCTATAGCTCAATAGGAAAGAGCTCACCTAGAGTGTAAAAGACCGTAGGGTCAGTCCTCAGTACTGAAAACATAATTAAAATAAAAGAATTATTATTAAAAGTATAGGGTTTCAGAATTGTTCTTCTGATGTTATAATTTTATTGTCAAATAAAGCAACAATATTTTGGCATATATATTTTCTAAAGGATTGAAACTGCTTTACTTGGATTGTGGAAATCATTCGTTACAAGATAGGATCATGAATAAGCAAATTTGATGATTGTCCAGCCAGGTGCATCGATGCTTCTTAGAATAAACTGAAATCAGAAGTGAAATGAAAACTGGCAATAGTACTACTACTCATTGATTTTAAATTTTATAAGACCATTTATTGGAGCAATATTCTAGATAGTAAAAATTATTCATTTATTGGTAGGAAAAGGGACACTTTAATTTCTTGTAACCTTTCTGTTTATTTCTGATTTGGAATCAGTCAAGGCCTGCTCCAACCTTGTATTCCTGATACCTCTCAGGCCATTTAAATGTTCAGAATCAAAAGTTAACATTACATAGTTAGAAAGTACTGCATTTTGAGAAAGAGCATTTTAAGCTTGTGTTGAAACCAATCTTTCTATATGTTTTAATTTTTTTAATGTAATTCATTTTAAAATCTAGACTACTATTGGTGTGGTGGAATGTTGAATAAGATGGGGAATCATCATTGGTTTATGGAAAACAGTTACTTGTGTAAATGGAGGAACTTGAGTACACACTCAGTGAGGAAAATCTAAGTGCTCCATGAAATTCTCAGAGGGAAAATGAACCTTAGGGTGAAATAGGCAGCGAGCCTATATCTTCCAACACTGATTGTGAGCTAGCATTTAAAAACAGCGACTTTACTTTATGATCCATTGATAATTAAAGAGTCATTTGGTGAATGTACTATTTGTATACCAAATACAAACACAAAAGTAGATTATAAAATATAAGTCACACTTCCAGACATAAGTAAACAAACTATGAGGTTATAAGATCATAAAAATTATCATCACAGGAACCTTATAGCTCATTATTTCAGAGTTAGACCTTGTTTCTGTCTTATGAGATTGATCTTACATAAAGCAGTGAAATAATGGCTAAAAAGAAGAAAGATGCCTGTGCCTTGACCAACATGTCAGAGGAGACCAATGAGACACCTTCTGTGCATCTTGGCAAATAAGAGAACCAGTCATGCCCCATTAGATCATGGTGTGATCAATCAGACAATTCCTGGGCATGTATGAAATGGCTTTCATGTTTCATTGTCTTACTATAGCCCTTTAAAATGTATTAGAACTAAGATTTTGTCCCAGATAGTAAGATGGAAATCAATACTCAGTAGTAGAAGCATATTTCCTGCAGAGTTTTGAAAACCTTTGCTGTGATTATAACATTTACTCTATTTAACAAAACTTCTCCTGTTCAACACCATATAGTGTTCACTATATATTTAACACAGGGGTAGTTAATTATAATTATTATTCAGGGTAAGCATAATTGTGCCCAGTTTTATTTTAACATTAGGAAAATAAGTCTTGAAAAATAATCTCTATTTTATGTAGGTTTTATAAAATTTAAATCATAGTTATACTGTTTCTGATTTGTTTCTGTCTAATGTTGATGACGCAGGTTTAAGCATTGTTGCTTAATCAAGCAGTTTCCTCCTCATTTCTTAGGCTGTCACTGTCATCCCTCTTTGAATGGAGCTCTTCATTTCCACTCATGGTTTAGTCAGATTGCTCCCCAAAATTTCTGGAGTGCAGTTGCCAAATCCGTGAAGTAAGGCTGATAACATGTAGTTCATGTCTTTTACAATAGTGGAGACGTCATTGGTGGTATCTTCAATGTCTTCAGAAGGAAATAAAGAACTCCTTTGCTTACCTGATTGCTATCTCAAGGCAGCTCATTGTGTTAGACGAGCACCAGCTGTCCTGTTGTTATTGCTGCTGTTGTCATGCATTGCTAAGTCCTGCTCTATCAAGCCTTTGAGATGGTCTGATTACAAACCAGAGGCCTAATGAGCTAAATGGTAGAAGAACTGGCTAAAGACATTTCCTTCTTGAGCCCCAAAGAACTCCAGTAAGCTTCATAACCCTGCCTTTTCATCTCTGAAGCCTTCTTGACCCCACATCATACTGGAGGGACGCATTTTTTGCTTAGCTTCTCTATTTTCAATATCGTTGTCGCTCTTAAACACTCTGACTAGAGCCTCTACCTTTCAGAGGATGCCAGTTGGAAATTTGCACTATTCTTTGAAATTGACTGTCAGACTAACAAGAATTGGAATGTATTTTCACCTGTAATATTTATCAGTGAAGAAGATATAATATTGAAGGGCATGTTAACTTGATAAAAATCCTTAATCCCTTGATAAAGGTATGAAATACCAATAAATATCCCAAGGACATGTTGAGAGCTCTCTCTGGTCTTAAGGGCAATATTTGTCAAATTTAATCCAAAGCTGTAAGAATTACAGCAGTTTTACCTTCAAGCAAGTGGAGGCAGTTCTAAACCTCTGTTTCTCGAGTCCCCAAGATGATAAGGATGGAAAATACGTTGCTCTTTTTCATAAGTGTTTTTTTCATGCAATGTGGCCCAAAATAATCACTCTCAGATACAGTAGAGGAAATGAATCCAGAGAATTGAGGTGCCTTTTCACACTTGGATGTTCCAAAATATTTTCTCAGAGAAGGCAGCTGTTTTATTGATCTCAGGAAGGACCACAGGTATGAATTTTATCATGCACAAGAAAGAAAATGGCCCTGGGAAAAGTAAAGAGTTTATGAACTTGAAAAGCAACAAATGAGTCATATATTTTGAAAGAATTTGAATATGAGAAATTTTTCAATTTTTTTTGAAGCTAGTATGAGTCATTAGAGTTTGGGTATGAATGAAGTTGGGAAGCTAGAAATAATGTAATAAAACCATAATTTATTATAGATTTACATTGTAGTAATTGTTGAAGATACACAAGGGGACATGTTTGCAATAAGTAGACCAACTTGGATCTTGCTAGAAGGATATGAGGAACTACTTAAATTTATACCTGTGTCGCTGTAAGTTTAAAATTATCTGGGAACACTGAAGCTCACAAGGAAGTCCTTTTGTGGTTGAGATTCTTTGAGGAATTTAAGATGTATGCAGATTTATCGCTGTGATTTTGATTTCATAAGTTTCTGAACTTAAGTTTGGCCTCATAGTTACCATTAACCATGCATTTTTTTTTCTGTCACACATATGGTTGAGAATTGAAAGCAGGATATAATATGTATATATTATGCCATCACCAGTCAAATGTTAAAGTGAGTTGTCATTTTGAAAACATAATGCAAACAATATATAAAAAGAAATTAGAATTCTATATAACAACACTGAAGCCAAATGTCATACAAGTGAGGCAAGTGTGGTCCAACTAAACAATATCCCTAAGCCACTTTATATCTTTTACTCTGTATTGATAAAGCTCATGCTGTGTTTATATCAACTTTAGTAACTAATCTTTACAGTAGCTGTCAATGTTCTTAACCACTTAGCCATCTCTCCAACCACCCCCCTTTTAATATTTATTTAATATTATATGTAAGTAATTGTAGCTGTCTTCAGACATACCAGAAGAGGGCATCAGATCTCATTATAGATGGTTGTGAGCCACCATGTGGTTGCTGGGATTTGAACTCAGGACCTTCGGAAGAGCAGTCAATGTTCTTAACCGCTGAGCCATCTCTCCAGCAACTGTCAGATTTTTAATATATTTATAATTTCTCCTGCTGTCTTTGGTAAGAAACACATTAATTCCAGAGTTAAAGAACCTGACTTAGCTCATGACAGCTTCGATGGGCTAAGTTTTGCTAGAATATACTTCTTATGCATTTGTTCCCTTCTTCTTTTAGGAATTCTATTTTTCTCCTTAAAAGACCCTCACTGTTTATTTATTTTTTTGTCCAAAGTCAAAGGTATATAATAGTCATTAAGATAAAATATGCCACAGCCCACAGTCTCCTTAATGTGTGGGAGAGATAAATAACCAATAATTAAGGACACTATAAATGACATTTTGCTATGGGAGTATGGGTGGAGAGGACACAGCCAGGAGTAATCTTGCCTGGGACACTTCAGCTCCAAGCAGTACTAACAGTACTCATGTTCTCTTTCTCAACTGGGCACATGTTTACTTTCATGGTTTCTTCAGAATTTCTAATTCTTCACTTTTGTTCCATATTTCTTGTTCATTTATCTACTTGTCAATTCTGAGTCATATATGTCATACATAAAGCTTTACCCAAAATTCACTTCACTGCTTAATATTTCTAGGAAAGGCATATGTTGGTATTCTCACTTTTATTAAGCTTCATTAAGAAATGGCATGCTCAATCCATAAACTCATAAAAAATTCCTATCAATTTAGACAGTAAAAAAGTAAAAAATAAGTTATTTCCTGTGTTACAATTTTGTTTAGAAATTGTTAAAGGCTTGAGCTATTTTTCTTACTTGTTGACATAATTAAAATAGTTCTCAGTCAACTCAGCCCAACAAATATTGGATACTGCGTTATTCCTGGCAGTGTTGTGTTTACATTGTGTTATGCATAATATATGCCTATATACTGTCTAGACACACAATTTATTAAATATGTTTACATTTACAACATATATGTGGTATAATAATTAATAAGTTACTTTGGAATAAAATGAGACAATGTCACTAAGACCCAAATGTTATAATATGTAAAATAACTAAACAGCAAACAAAGGGGCAATTCCTAAGGTACTGAATTGAAAATGAGATTTTGCAAATTCTGCTATCTTAGAATTCAGGAAGGGAAAAGAGTGAGGTCTATTCATAGAGATGACATAGTTTAAGAGTGAGAATATATGCTTATGAAGAAGTATAAAAAAAACCTCGTTGCATACAAAGAAAAGAGGGCAAATTTAAAATGAGAATCATAAGAATCTTGGTTTGTTTCTTTTTAACCAAAGACTGAAGGATAAGTCTTAGAGGTAATGATGGCTGGTTGAATAGATGATACACCCTTTCTCAAATCCTGGATACAAGCACTCACTGTTCTTTTCAAAGCTTTCTGATGTCTTTACTGGATTAAGCATATGAAGGTGCCATTAGCTGACAGTAGAAATAATTACTACAATAAGTACTTTGTAAAATCTTTGTTTGGGTGATTCAGTGTGTCATGGTATACATTGTGTGAAATATGTATCAGAGAATGTGGATGGCCTCTTTGTTATGGGCATAGCAGTATATGCCCTCATAGTGGCTCCATGGGTATTCCATAGATCCTATCAAAATTGTAGTATACTAAGCACATTTCCTAAACTAGGGGAAGTTTTTCTCAGTGAACCCCCCTGCCCAAAGTGATGTGATCAAGAATCTATTTATTGATTTAGAATGTCTATTCCTCTAAATCCACACTGAAGTGAAAGGGAAGTATGGAGGAAAGAAAAGGAGGGAGGGAAGGAGGGAGGAGGAGAGGAAGGAGTAAAGGAAGAAAGCATGTATGTACGGACTATGAGGAATGTATAGCATTTCTTCTTTGCTGGCCACATAAGGAACCATTTTTCTTTCTACAAAGTAAACCATGGGCTTCTATACTGGGAATGGCCAGTTGCAACAGATAGCGTCTCTCTGAGTTAGGATGTCCATGTTAGGATTAGATTAATGAATCTAATTGAATCAAATTGAATGCTATATAACTCTGTGATCACCTAAAACCCCACTGGTTTCTTTGAGAAAGGAACTTGGAAGTTATCCTATTATATTTAAGGGAGTTCTGAGAGAGGCTGAAAGTCTAAGGGGCTAGGATGGTATACGGAAAAGAAGGTTTTTCATGCGTTCCTTTTGCTCTTTAGCTGGAATCAATCTATCTTCATGAATCTTCCTAAACGGAGCAATAGGCAAAGTTTTCTTCAAGGAATAGGATAATATTTACAACCAAACCATCCTATTTCATGAGGTATAATTTAATACGTTATGTACAGTGTTAAAGAACCTAAAAACCTTCTAATATGGCCGACCATCACCACATATCCATTCAACAGTCTCTGGTGGGGATTAGAAGAACAGTTAACATTTGGGCCCTTCAGGAATGTGCCTGTGAAGTGGCACGAGGGCAGCTTTTCTCCAACAGGACAGCTACAATTTCCATGGCACCACTACGTACCGAGGTAAATAGAAACCTTCAGAAACCCATAGACTCTTTCCAGAAGGCTTATAGTCTTAAACTCCGGGCAAAGAACAAACAAACTGAAATGTAACACCGGAATGCCTCTCGTGTTCTTAAATAGAAGCACTGGCTCCCATCCCCTGTCAAGTGTGCAGCGAAAGTCAAAGAAAAACATGACAATTAGTAAACTAAAGTTTGTTCACTGAAATTCTCCATTATAGCATCAAAAAGTCCCTCATTCGAGCGAGCCAGGTGAGGCTGCTCACATGTGAGGAAAGCCATCATCTCACAAGGTTTAATTGTACCACGATGGTGCTTCAACTATGAGTTCAAAAGCAAGACTGTCCCTGTGAGTCAACCCAGCAACAACAAAACACATCCTTGACTAACTGCAGATGAAAACTTAAAAACATTCATGCTTTTAGTAATCCTACTTCGGTTACTAGAAAAATAATAATGTTTACCACACCCATCAAATGAAAGCAAAATGGACTTTTTAGAATGAAGTGGCATGGTATATATACATGACTGGTCTTGGAAGCTTTGTACCTTATTTCCTTCTTGAATTTATCCACAGTAGTAAATTTGAAAAAACAAAACGCTAATTCCTTCTTAGTTTGAATACACAGAAGACAATGAATACCGTCTTCATAGTGGCTCTTCTAGCATTACAAGACAAGGAGTTGAATACAACTTTGATTTTTCCTTCTTTCACATCTGTCATTCCCAGTTCATACAATTATGATGAAATAACTCACTGGCCATATTTTATGACTTTGTAATAATAATAATAATAATAATAATAATAATAATAATAATAATAATAATAAACAACTCATCAAAGCAAGACTGGTTTGGGTTGAAAAGAGTCTCTGAATTTTAAGTCCTACAGTGACACTTGTGTACCTAATTGACTCACTATTCCAAGGATATGAAAAGTGGAGGAGTCTCTTTAAGTAAGTTGTGCAATAAAACTCTACTGAAACTGATTTTATTTTTAAAATTTCGTTTATGAAGGTCAACTGGGTTAAACCATGGAAATAATTACTTAAATGTCAATTGTATTATTATGCAGAACTTAACAGAACTTAATATATAACTACAGAACTTAATCTTATGGGGTTCATTCTGTTTAAGTATACAGAATTAAGATAAATATTTATTTTCATTTTAAAATATTTTTAGAAGACAAAATATTCATGAGAAAAGGAAAATTGTATTTAGTGCATACTTACTTAACCTGGTGCTCTTGGCTCAAATGCAAGTGTTACCAAGTGCTTAAGTGGGGAGTAAGTGATCACAAGTAAGGTCTAGAGGAAGTATGACAAGTAAAGAAGCTGTTTCAGGGCTCTTGCTGTTCTGAAGATGGAAATGACAACTTTCTAGACAAAATGTCCCTGGATATTTGAAACAGCTATTCATGGGATAGAGGAAAAGCAATGCCTTACATATTAAAGAAACTCAGCAACTACTTGTAAAATGAATGAGAGTCCCTTATAAGGAAAATGGAGATTAAACTTACATTATGGATGGCCAACAGACAGGATCTATCATGGTTCTAGCTTGCTTTAGCTATGTGATCCATAGGAAGTAGTTTAACGTCTATAGGCCTCCATTCCCTCTTCAGTAAAATTAAAAAACAATCTTTACTCCAATGGTTAGTAAAACTTATATGAGAGATAAATTGTCTAAAATTACCAAAACCACTTCCTACTCTCTCTAGCTTTGAGGTTATAGTACACAAATGATTCCTTTTTACATATGTTGTTATGGAAATTTTTCAAAATGATATATAACATGCTTTAATTGAGTAGTAAAAGTGCTGATAGGTTATTCAATCCCAAGTGCTCAGCTCTAAATATATGTGCATAATGACAACATTAATTGGATCCAGTAGATGGGTGTGTGTGTGTGTGTGTGTGTTTGTGTGTCTATGTGTGTGTAACAATAATTATTCTAGAAGAAGAGGTCATAAATTTGGGAGAGGATAGAGGAGACATGGAAGTAGTTATAAGGGAAGTAAGCATGCCTGGTTGTATCGACTAAGCATGCTTCATACTCTAATATTGTGTTAATAAATTAGATAAATAATTTCAGAATTCAAGTGTTCTATTATATTTGTCAATTTTGTTCTAATCAGTGGGGCCCCTGGAGTATTTATTTAAGTTGTCATATGTTTATAATGTAGCTAGAGGCTGGACAATTTCAAACCAGGTTCTGTGGGCTGATGAACTTTTAGACAGTAGCTTCCACTCTAGTACTTTACAGTGACAAAAAAAGCAGAGTGAATGAAAAGTGAATGAAAAAAACAAAAACAAAAAACTCAGTGCTCGAATTCAGGATTCTCTACCCCACACTGCCTGCTCTCTCTACTGGCCTCCACCAATAGAAGGATGAGTATCAGAGAATCTGAATTATTCAAAAAGTTTACAAACCACAAAGCTGCCCAAAAACGTAAGCAGAGAATTTTATGTCAAAGATTCAGGATACCCTTACTTATTTTGGGTCTTATGATTGCCTTCATGAAAAAAGAGTAGCCATCCTGAGAATAGGAATAATAGTGCAAACGGCTAGCTAGTTGGCTAGGAGTTATGTTTAGACAGTCTAGCTCACAGTTGGGAGTTATAAAAGTTTTTGCAAGAAGTTTTCTGTGATCTTACTATATTAAAGTATTTTTTTCTTCATAGAAATTCTTTGAACAGGTATCACTCATTTTGTAAATTACTGTTTGTTTTTAAAATCTTGTTAAACATCTGGTCTTACTAGACTGCAGGTAAATATAAATCATGTGTGGTGATTCACAAAAGCTACATTCTTGTAGCTCCCTGCTCAACTTGTAGGCAGCTCCCCCAAAGAACTTTTTCTCTCCTGAAATTGTTTATTGCTTTTATAAAGTGGGAGAGGGACCCTTTAAATCATGTAACTTTTGTGAGACACCTAAGTGTCATGAGTTTCCTGAGCCTTGTAAATTCAGTTAGCTTCCTGGGACTTATGAACCACCCATTCCAGAGGGAATGCTAGAGTTAAAAGGAAATAGTTATATGGTAAGTACTTTAGACTTCAGTTTTAGATTTTATCTATTATCTACTCTCTTTTTGGACTCTTGTTGAATCTTTGGACCAGTTTTAATTAGCAAAAGTTAGACATTTTACTTTAGACACCCTCCCACACACAGCTGCTTTATTCATTTGGGTATCTGTTGGGAACTACAAGAAGAGGAAACGTTGTATCTCTAGTGTTGGGTATCCTAGGGATGCTTCTGTAGTCATCTTAGTAACAGGGAAGGAGAGAACAGCAGCCTCTCTCGTGGGTCAGACTTTCTGTTTCACAAAGACAGTACCAGCCCAACACTCAAGGCTGATCTGCCAAAGTGAATGAGATACAAGCTTGACACTTAACATTAGAATTGAGATTGTTGTGGAAATATTAAAAAATGAACCCACCAACTCTCTACGGGGCCCGACCATGCTCCTGCACTCCGGCTGGCCCACCAACTCTCCCGCCACGCTAGACCACAGGGTTCCCACTCTCTCTGGTGCCTCCCCCAACCCCAGTTTCTCTCACTGTCATGCAATACCCCATGCACCCTACACTCAACACCTAATTACCCAATAGAATCAAGACTCTTAGAGTGTAATTAACCAATCAGATTCATGCATAAATAAAATCACAATTTACAGGATGCCAATACAATAATTTCAGAGCCAGTTGATAATGATAAAAGCTTTATCCCAATATTTCTAACCTTGTGAAATCATAGCTACTTGTGGCTGGTAAATGCCACGTGGGTTAATCTTCCTTCGCCTCCTACCCTGAGGCGCTCCCTCCCTCGGCAACTCTTTGCTCCGTCTCCCTTTCCCTGTCCAATCACAGACCTCCTCTGCACTAATGTAATTGGACAGGGAAAAATCCTGCGACATATGATTAATCGTCTTCTATGTTTTCTGTTCTTAAGTACATTTGCTAACAAACTCAAATTTATGTGAAAAAAGAATATAACATAAAACAACTTAACAGCTACCAGAAACTCATGTTTTCTATATGCACATCCTTCATCATGGTATAGTTTCTGTGGCTACAAGTCTGTGGAGACTTGTAAAGACTTTACCTAAGGTACACATTGTATTTGTTTTCCTGCCAGCAGTTGTATTCAGACTAGAGAACCCAAGTTGCTAATTTTACTCCCTGTTCAGATTTGTGACCCTTCTAAGATTTCAAGCAGGCAAGTGGCAGAGATATAAATGTGTGTTACCACAGTAACAGCATGTAAGGAAAATGTTACTTTATAAGACTACTAAACACCTTGCTCTCACACAAGTGCTGGAGGCTATCCTAAACATGTCCCTTTATGAGTTCACTTCATTAGACATTTAGTGACATGTGTGGCATTGGAGATTACGTATGGTTTTACTTCCCTTGTGTTCTGTTCACTGGTTCAGGTATGTTAGCCTGCAGTGCCTGGTAGCCGTTTCCTGTGCTGGGAAGAGCAGTTACCCTAGGTCTTCCTTCTTCCTTTGCTCTCCATCTTGGTGGTGACTTTGAGGATAACACTTTATCTTTCTTACCACAAGTTTTGTTATCAAAATGCCTTACACAGGATCAGTTGTGTTGAATCCCGCCCAGCCACCCCCGTCCTCACTGACCCTTTCTGTAATGATCGGAAGCTCATTTCAGTAGCTTATACTTTGCATACTTCCCCTGTGTCAATACCATCCTGCCCACCCCAGCACCCTCTATCAGTCCTATTAAGTTCATAAGGCTCTTTGAAGGCATTTGTGAGTCCGAAAATAGACAGTACCTTTGTTTTTAGTTATAATGTGCTATAGCTCATATTTTGACTTGTAGTCAATTATTTCTGTCCCAGAAAGACTTTCAGCATAGAGAGTCCACGTTACTTCTTGCTCATTATCTCATGCATCATTTTGCTACAGTGAACATTCAGAATATCCTCGACAGACCTGCAAAAGGCAGCTATTTTAGGGCACTTCCTGTGGCATTGCAAATGATGCATACTTCTGTCATTTACTTCCTCTCCAGTATCTTCCATGCCGAGCTGGAGCAGATTGTGGGCGAAAATTACTCTTTAATTTGCATATGTTCTCATCACATCCACCAAGCACACTTTGATGTGCTTAGAAAATGCGGTTAGGTCATTTTTAGTGTTCCTATTGCTCCACAAAGATGAACATATACTCCTTGGAGTACATGGGGGAGAAACCCTATTTTCTTATTGTTCTTACTAGAAGAACAGGTATACTAGAAGAACTAGTAGATAATCAGAGAAAGCATGGAGACCCAATAATACTCAACGTGGTAAATAAAGGTCATCAGATAAAAAACACACTTGACCTTTCTTTACCTTAATAGAGCTATATGTTTCTTGGTGATGCCTTCTTCTATTTTAAAATCATTTTAGCTGTGTTGTTGTTGTTGCTGTTGTTAGGCCAGTTATGAGGCTTTGTGCTGTGTTGCCCTCATTATGCTAATACTACTCTCATTTTTGTGTTTTTCTGAATGTAATTGGCCAGACCGGAGAACTTAGTGTAAGGTTTGCTAGCAGCATAACAAAGCTGTCCGTTTCACTCCATGAAGCTAGTGTAGGGCGGCCGGTCCTGTGGCTGTTTGCACATCCCGATAGTCGGTTCAGACATCCAGATCTACAGCTAGCTAAGCTCCACCTGGTCCCTACCCCAACCCCAATTTGATCAGCGTGTGTCCCCAGGTCAGGCCAACAAGCAGTTTTACGTAGGATACCAGCTCCTCCTCTTATTCTTTGTAATTGAGCAGGAACATATTTAGAGACATGGCCATATGCTTGCCCCATAGGTTCTGCTTCATTTTTTTGCCTTTCCCCTCTTCACATTAGCTCTCAGAGCCAGCTATTAGTGAGGTCAACCTCAGTGACTCCAAGCCCAACACTGGGCACAGAGATTTCTTAATCAGACTTTACCAAGGTTGAAGATATAAACATAACATATCCTTCATACTCTGAGAGATACAGCTAACAGATATTTACAAAGGGAAATTATAAGTATTCACTAATTAAATCCAGCATGATGAAGGAGCTTTCAACAGATTTTATTGTGAACGTTTTCTATTTGAAGTATCACCCTGGTTTTAAATTTATATTTAAAATATAAATAATGTTTTAATACATACAAATTTGCTTTTGTAGAAAAGCACAGACAAACATGTGAAGTTTCTCCCAAGTACACGTATTTTGAAGACAACCTCGGAGATTTCACTTAGTTGGTAGAGAATGAGCAGATTGGGTGACGACCAGAGGATGGCAGCAAGCACTGACAGCAGCTATTCCTGTATTCAATTTAATTCATTTTAATTTTATTTTTGGCTTGTGGTCAAAGCTAGAGTCTTGTATGTACTAAGCAAGAGCTTTCCAGCCAGCTTCACTCATAGGCTCTTTGATGGTATTTTGGTAGCTTGGCCTCAGAAGCAATGGAATTAGAAATAAAATATGAAGATAATCAGGGAAAATTCATGAGTGGTGAATTGACATAATGAAGTAATGAATCGGATTATGTACGCTTCCACTTCAGTAAAAGCCTTGGGGTATGGATAATCAAGTTTATTAAGACATTTCCAGTGTAACACATGAGACTACATTTTTAAGTACTTAATTACCACTAGTCCTTTATTGATCTCAAGGATACCTAGGGAAATGCTCAGACAACAGCACTCAATTCAAATCAGCAAACCTGTGGTAGACATTGTCTAGGCTAGTTTATCAAGACCTAATAGCAATGGTGTCAGGATAATAATCAGGAGACTTCTAGACTTCAGTGGTATTGCTACTTCAATTTGCTTTGAACTCTGTGTCCTCTCTTGGATGCTATTTAAAAAAAAAATTATGAGTTTGACATAGTACTGCAGAGCTGTAATTCCAGCCTGTCAGCTACAGAAGGATTTAAGGACAGCTGGGATACGTAAGGCCCTGTCTTAAAAGCAAAAATAAAAAACAACCTAGAATACCTCCTTACTCTTAGTTATTAAAGTATTCACTTTATCTTTTTTTTTATTATCTTTAATCTTTTTTTTTTTACTGTCCAGTCATTATCCCCCTCCTGTTCTGCCCTCTGACAGTTTTTCAACCCATTCCTCCTCCCCTGACTGGAAGAGGATGTTCCCACCCCCCACCCCACCCACACGCACACACACAAACCCTGCCAGACCTCCCCATTCCCTGGGGCCTCAAGTCTCTCAAGGGTTAGGTGCCTTTTCTCTCACTGAGGCCAGACCAGGCAATCCTCTGTTGTATGTGTTGGAGGCCTCTCGTATCAGCTCGTATCAGGTTGGTGGCTCAGTGTCTGACAAATCTTGGGAGTCCAGGTTACTTGAGACTGCTGGTCCTCCTTTGGGTCTTCCTACTCCTTAGCTTCTTCTAGCCTTTCATCATCCAACCACAGGGGTCCCTGACTTCAGACTATTAGTTGAGTGTAAGTATCTGCTTCTTTCTCAGTTAACTGCTTGTTGGGCCTCTCTGAGGGCAGTCATGCTAGGCTCCTGTCTGTAAGCACACCGTAGCATCAGTGACAGTGTCAGCCTTGGAGCCTCCCCTTGAGATGAGTCCGAAAGGTAATTTTTCACATGAAAATGACTGATCTTTTAGACAATGTGTCTTATACCTGAATGAAATGAGGACATGACGGCTCCAAGTTGTGGCTGAGGAGAAGGATTTTATAGGTAGAGCGAGGGAGAGCACAGCTAAAGGCATTAGGAAGAGCTCACAGCAAGGAGAAAAAGGAGTACACTTCACCTGGCTGTGAGAGGAGGTGGGTGGGGGTGGGGGTGGAGAGAGAGGGTCAGGAGGACCAGGAAACCAAGGAGAACCAAGAGTGCACACGCCAACCTGCATGACAGGGCTATAAATGAATGAGAAGCTGGGAGAAGGGAAGCCCATGGATTCCTAAAAATCATTTAGGGTAGTGGATGGGGTGAGAAGAGCTGAGAGGAGCCAGGATGCCAGCAGCCTTTATAACAGGGACTTGTAGAAAGAGCCTAAAGACAGCCTGTGCTTTGGTGTGCTAATAGACCCGTTAATCATTTTGACCTACTTTTGAATATATTTTTTTTTATTTTTATGTACATTGGTTTTGCTTGCATGTGTGCCTGTATGATGGTGTCAGATCCCTTGGAACAGAAATTATGGACAGTTGTGAGCTGCCATTTGGGGGCTGGGAATTGAAAGCAAGTCCTCCTGAAGAACGAGCAAAGCTTGTATTCCCTGAGCCATCTCTCCAGCTGGGACCTGGGCTACCCTGTGTACGTTTGTTAGATTGTACCTAAGTTGACAAAATTTAGATCTCACTTACGTATCGTATCTTCTCAAAATTTTCTCCACACATGATTAAATGTCTTTTGCCACACAGTTTATGTAGCCGTATGTGCTAGCTTGTCACTATCCAGCCATCTTTTCTGTAAGTGTGACTTTTAAGTTGCCTCTGCCCTTTTCTACCCAATCTCCTCTAGTCAAGAGGGGAAATATCACAGGCCACAAGACAGGCCACTGTAGGTTTCCCTGGCTTTTGAAACAGAGGCTAACTGTTAGATAACAATCAGTCCAGACACTCCTGGTTGACTTACCCAGGCCCAGTCTACTGTCATTGAATCTCTCTGGGCCAACAGACTTTAGTGCTATTCATGTTTAAAGAAAAAAAAATTGAACAGGAAGTAAAATGAAGCAAGAATGGGGCTCAGGAACGTCTCCTAGGAATTGGGTGAACAGGTGGCCTTGTAAGGAAGCCCCAACGCAGCCTCTTGGGAGTAAGCCATGCGGCTCTTTAAGGATCAAAACTTGTCCCTGAGAGGTAAGTCCTTCTGAGGTGCTTCTGTGATGCCATTAAGTGAAGAAGATCCTGCCTAGGACTCACTAGGCCATCAGTAATTTGGATGACTAAATGAACATCTGTTAAGGATGAAAATGTTATAGTTTAGAAAGTAGAGTGAGGGCAAAGGAGTTGTTTAAAGGGAAAAATGGTTGATATGAATGTCTGGCACCCTGAGTTCATGTGAGACATGTATGTATATGCATACCACATACACATATAACACATACAAACAACATACACACACTATACACACGACACGCATTCCACATTCAGATACACATACAATATACAGACATACACCCTTAAAAACATACACAACACACAAGCACATATATCCCATATATACACAGACATAACCATGCCATATATACACACAGACATACTATATATACACACAAACACACCATATACATACACACAATCATATATCATATATGCACACAAACACACACAAATATACAACATACACATACCACACACAAACATACCCCCCATACATACATGCATATTCAAACACACATATACCCACACACACATGAACACACATACATACCATATACACACACAAACATACATACATACCATATATACAAACACATACACAGACACACATATATATCATATACACATAAACACACATAACACATGTGCACACACAAAACACATGCACACAAACACATATACTATATACACATAGACACAAGCACACAAATACAACACACACACAAACATACTCCATATATATATACAAACACTATATATACACACACATACAAATACAAAAGCACACCATATACACAAAATATAATAAAGAATAAAAGACACTAGTGTTTTTGGGGGGATCACAAGTGTATCTTGTATATATTATTTTTCCCAATAGTAAGGGTTATATAATTAAAGTATCCCCTTAGAAGCAAGTTTATAAATTGAGCTCTTCTATGGGAAATAAAAACTGTCAACCTATGCTTGTTTTTATAGTAAAATTAGTTTTTCCTTGATTAGGATACTGTGATTATAATGAAATTGTTAGATACAGATGCCAAAATATTTATAGATGAAATGATATACTGAGATTTATCTCCAAATAATCCTAGAAGTATTTTCAGAGTACATTGTAGATGATGAGACAAACTAAGAGTTGGTAATTGATGGGTGTGGGGGATGTTTTTGCTGATGTAATTGAAACACTGCTTAGTGAAACACAGTTTAGTAAAACACTGGGGAAGGTGCTAGTCTAGATGTAAGCAGGGTTTGCTTGTTTACTCTGTCTCTTTCTGGCAGTGGAAGAAAAGCTGGTCAGGATCCAAGTCCCATCACTCAGAAATGTCCTCAGAAATGCTAATCTGGGGGTTGTCTGGCATTCATTCACTTATCTAAACAGTACTTCTCAGAAGCAATAGTCTCTTTATGTGATTGGCTATGCCAACTTAAAAAAAGAGTTTAAATGTATGCCTTGAATTTAGATTTTTAAGTGATCGGAAGGTAGACGCACTTACAATTTTTTTTTTTTTGAAGTTTATTCTTTCCTAATCTTGCTTTACATTGTTATGTAGATCTCCTCATAATGCTTCAGGTTTTAGCTTTTTGGCTTGCAGTGCCTAAAAGTAAGGATTTCTGTCTTCTTCAAGAACTTCCATGTTGTAGGTTCCTAATAAAATGTGTCTCACTTTAACCTCACTATCTTATTGGAGATTGGTGATCACACCAAAGATTTCTGTGTGTTCAGACACATTGGCGCTAATAAAAAATGGGAATAAAACATGTCCGGGAAATAAAATCAGATCCTTCCATATCCCAACACTGTCCGTATAAATACTGGGTCATCTCTAGTTCAAAGAATATTGTTGTTGCTTTTTCTCTAAACTTTAGTGGTTTAGAGTCTATCATCTTCTATAAGATACAATTTTCCTTATTGTTTGGTTTTATCTTGGTCCTTCTACCTACTTATGAGGCCTAATGATAAGACTCTATAATATATCCAGCCTTGCTCTTTCCATTTGCACTAGAGAAGATCGTATATTTGTCTGTATTAGAGGAGATTACAGAGTCCATCCTCATTTGCACATAGATAATCAACATCTAAAGCGATCTGCTTCAAGTCTTTAATGTGTTTTGTTTTAATGATACGTGCAGCTAAGCAGAGCATGCATACACCAATCAGACTCTCTTCAACTCTTTGTACTTTTTAATTGAGTGATCTATAACACATCTCATAATCTGTGAAGTCACTTTTAAAAATCTACTTTTCTTTTGAATAATTTACAATATTAAAAAGGAAAAAAAAAAAACCTGCTTCAGTCGATCTCCAAGCCAGCACATAACTCAACTCAGTTAAGTATATAGACATGGTTAAATCTAATGTCTTTTTTTAAAAAATATATATATTTATTGATTAAAATAGAATTGTATCCCCTTCTGCCCTCCCAGTTACCCTCCTTCCAACTCCAATCATCTTCCTCAAGTTGATACTTTTTTCTTTGACAATTATTCTCTCTCTCTCTCTCTCTCTCTCTCTCTCTCTCTCTCTCTCTCACACACACACACACACACACACACACACACAAACACATACATACATGTGTGTATGCACAGGTTTTATATATACAAATATATGAACATATATATGTTTATATTTGTATATGTATCTTGATTGAACATGTTTTGTTAGTGATGTGTATATAGTTTCAAAGCTGGCCCCTCTGACTAGAAAATCAGTAAGGGTGTTCATTCTTAGTAGAAGCTGATTCTCTTTCTCCCAGAAGTCATTTGTTGCCCATAGTTCTTTGTCTAGGAGTGGGACCCTGTGATATTTTCTCCCTTCCACATTAACACATCCATTGATGTTGTGGTCTTGCTCATGCAGCCATTTATAGGAGAAGTGGATTCACAGAAGCCTTCCTGGTATTCCAGTTTTAATGGCTTTTCCTCAGGCTCTTCCCCAATGTTTCTGAGCCATGGCCGCAGGAGCTGTGATGGAGTTGTATCCGTTGGAGCCAGGCTTGGTATTCCAGTTCTAATGGCCTTTCCTCAGTCTCTTCCCTAATGTTTCTGAGCCATGGCCGCAGGAGATGTGATGGAGCTGTATCCGTTGGAGCCAGGCTTCCCACAATCTGTTGCTCTCTCAGTTGTGCCTAAATGTGGTTTCCTGTGGTGGTTTCCATTTGCTCCAAAGAGAAGCTTCTTAGAGAGCTTAGAGAGGGGTGAGAGCTACATTTATCTGCTACATTTATCTGTGGGTATAAAGATAGTATTTAGAAAGTAGTAAGGAATCATGCTGGTCTAGCAAAGTGGTGATAATAGGGTTTTTTTTTGTTTGTTTGTTTGTTTTTTCGAGACAGGGTTTCTCTGTATAGCCCTGGCTGTATTGGCACTCACTCTGTAGACCAGGCTGGCTTCGAACTCAGAAATCTGCCTGCCTCTGCCTCCCAAGTGCTGGGATTAAAGGCATGCGCCACCACCGCCCAGCTATAATAGGTTTTTGTTTGATTGTTTTGGTTGGTTGGGTTTTTTTGCCTTTTATTGCACTGGAAATTTGTTCACTTCACCGGAGCCATAGAAAAATTTCTGAGCTGTTCTTAAATTTCTATGTCAATTACTCTTTAAAGTGGCATGCCATTCAAGAGATAACAGCCTGGGGAATAACATAATGACTCAGGCTTTGCAGTCATACTACACATAACATAGATTGGAGAATTGGACACAGAGATAGTTCAATGTAGTGTATCATGTCTACAACTGTTTAAGAACAAAATTACTTCAGTATCTGAGGCTTTATTTAAATGTATTTATTGTATAATGTATTTATTGTACATTAATGAAAATATGAAGCTGAAAAACCCTGTGCTGAATTTCCTTTCACTGATTTAATTACTTTTTAAACAAAAAAATAATATCTACTTTTATTGTAAAGAATTCATACTTTCTTTGTGAGAATAAACTATGCAGTAAGGACACAATAGTTAAATCACTGGCTCAAGTTGAATACTAAAAACTGAATAGAACTTTTTAGCCTTTATTTCATCTGGGGAATGAGCTATCCATGCAAATTGCCCAAGATGAGCTGTCTCTGAATTTTAGTTTTATTGGAAATATCTTGAGGCCCCTCTAGTGGTATGTATCTAGTGGTAAAAATCTTGTACCTAAAACTCATGTACTAACTTTTCTTTTGTGTGTGACTGCTAAAAATTCAATCAGAGACACTTATAGTTAGGAGACTATGATAACGTCCACATGACCTGTAGTAAAGGCAATGGATACGGGATGTCTTTAGGTGACATTTCCAGAGACATCCAAACAGTGAGTCCAGACCTTGAGATAAGAGAAGCATATTTTTGGTATCCATTAGTGACTCATTTGATGTCAATGCCGGCACTGTAATGTAGCAGCAGATGGAAACAGGTAGAACACGGAAACTCATTTTCCTTATTAAATATTTTTTCCTCCTACTTGATTTATTGCAGGAAGACAGGGCTCTGGCTACTTCATTTCCTCAGTGGGCCAATAGGAGCTGGACCCTTATCGATGGTAATAACAAAGTCAGATATCAGGCTCTGTTGCCAGCATTCACCTGGGCAGCTCTCAGTCTGTTAATACCCGGTAATATGATGAGCAGCTCAGTTAATCCTTGGAGTCCCGTCGCAGTTCAGTTGCTATTCGTCCCTCCATCATGGCCCGGGAGCCCTGCTCAGCTCAACATGCCAGCAAAAGAGAACAGGCACATGTTTACTTTTTCCTCTCACCCCTCCAGCTTCTCCTTCCATTACCTTTTAGGGTGAAAAATCTCAGCTGTACTTAAATTGCCTGCTGACATCTTTTGGTTTAGAAATGACCTTTGGGGGAAAAAAAGCACAATAGTGAGCTGTGCCTATATAAATAAGATGTCTTCAAGTTTTAAATTCTAACCTTATAGCCTCACAAAGTTAAGACATGAGTTAGATACCATCCAGTCCTAATGTGCATATAATGCTTATGTCTGACGATGATGGAACAAGCCTAAGGGCTCCCTAATCACTCCCTGATCACTGAGCTGCATGACCCTGAAGTTTGCAGCCGTTATCAGTGGGCAATTTTACTTTTGATCGACTTGCCTATCATACAAATAAGCTTTGACATCAAAAGTGACAGCTTATTCATCTTCTGTTCTTACCAAGAAACACCATTTTTAATAATTTTGTCGTTTTTGGATCACACAAAGAGTTAAATATTTCTTGCTGCCGAGAGAGTCTCTGCTTTAAAAATAGAAAATGGTACAGCATTTCTGGCCCATCCCCCACACTGCATCTACCAGCCCCTTTCCAAGTGTTTCTGACTAGCGTTCAGTGTGGAAGCCTTATTCCAGACTGCTCACAGGAACCTTTGTGATAGTCTGAAGGGAAGGAAAAGTAGGTAGAAAGCCAGATGCTACTATCTCTTCTGGGTAGAGCACTTGTTCCTGTGACATCTGCTTGTTACAGACAAAAAAAAAACACCAACCCAAGTTATGTCTACAGACATTGCTGTTGAAGGGAACGGCATTAAGCAAATCCTCATGAAAAGAAAGCTAGCAAATGTAGAGGAATGTTCTTCTAAGCGAAAAGCTAGCTGGGGTATTCTGACCAGTCAAGGTTAGTATAGCAGGCATTGTAATAAACTATGTTGACCTCTTTTTTGCAAATACTAACTTGAAACTGTGGGTGCTTTACAGAATGTGGATTTTGAGGTGTGACTGTACAGCATGGCATAGGACTGCACAGCGTTCTCATCTTCTAGTTTTGTGAAAATGCATCTGCTGATTCTCCACTTTGATTGTATATTAAAGATGACGGTAAACTTTTAGAGTCTGGCTTAATCCTCTTTTCATTTTGTCAGGTATCTCTAACTGGCATGGACATGAATACAGGCTAGTAAAAGCAGGAAAAGACTGTTTACAAGCAATCTCGACTTTTAAAAATCATGTAAATTAGACCATAAGCTGAAAGGATGATTTAAGAAAATGAGTGCGAGGCCTTTGTAGAAATGTCATCACACTTTGTGAATATTAATAATAGAAAATCGTATTAGGTATAAGGAGAAATGAACACAGCAGTTAAAAGAGCAGTTATGGGAGGGTGTTCTATGTTAAAAAGAGAAAATACCTTAGAAATAACAGAACACCAGTATAGTCCACAAAAGATTTAAATGTGGTTTAGTCCCAGGTGTCATATGCCTATTTATTTGTACTTCATTTTATCTACTTATTAAAATATTAATGGTAAATAAATTTTTTTATATTATATACACATAAAAAGATTTAAATGTTGGAAATGGAGAGTCTGAAAGTGCCATCCCATCATAACAGTTATGTTTACTATATGATAGGGTTTGAAGATAGTTATTTACAAATGATGGTTGATTTTCAGACAAAGCGTTTTTAAGTAGGAACACGTGTTATCTTCTTTAAAAGATTGAAACAAGTAATTGAATTGTTCCATCTCCCTTTTAAAAGTTATCAATATGCTTAACAACAAAACAGCCCAATGATATGAGTGAAAGGTTAACTACAAAGGAAATAGGGCAGAAACAAATGAGCTGTCATTTTAAAATATGAAAGCCCAATTCAGCGATATATAAGTTGTTATTTTATTGTGTGTTTATTACTTGCTAGGGTTAGTGACAGTCCTCGGGAAGCATCAATAAGTAGCCCCACAGCACATTATAAGCTTTTATGTCTTCAGTGACTACAGTGATTATGGTAGAAATGAAGATCGTCCAGACTCTTCCTAAATGGAGAAAAAAGATTTCTGTGGTAGACCTCAGAAAGTAATGATAATTTATGTGTGGGAGATGGCAAAAATCTAGTGTCTAAATTCATCTTGATGAGTCTCTTGCATCTTAGTGCTGATAGAAATGTCATAGGAGGTTGAAAGTAAGCCATAAAATTACATTCCAAGTCTAACTTTGATAAATGACCTTTGACCTACTTTAGACATATCAAAATTGTGGTAAATGAGAAATGGCCTGCATATATTTTGAGGGGAAAAGGCAAGACTTATTTAGCAAACTTCTGTTAGACTGAGGTTCAGAATATGTTAATATGTTAATATGAGTGTAAATAGGTCCAGTCATGAAGCAGGTCATTTGATAATAAAGATCACAATTTTAGGGATTCATCCTAAGCATATATGTAGGGATATTCACAAAGATATGTGATTTTGCTGATTTACTAAATCTAGACGCTATTTGAGGGCCAGGAAAACTATAGCTAGGTAGAATTTTATGATTGACCAATAAGGAGATTTTTTTTCTTTCTTTTTTTTTTATTTTAGATATTTTCTTTATTTACATGTAAATTTCTCCATTCCCAGTTTCCCCTCCAAAAAACAAAGAAACAAACAAAAACAACAAAAACAAACCCCTGTTGCCTCCCACTTCCCCATGCCTGCCACCCCGCCCTCTCCCACTTTCTGGCCCTGGCATTCCCCTACACTGGGGCACAGAACCTTCACAGGGCTGAGGTCCTCTCCTCCTATTGCTGATTAAATTTGCAATCCTCTACTATACACATGCTGCCAGAACAATCAGACCCCTCCATGTGCAGTCCTTGGTTGGTGGATGAGACCCTGGGAGCTCTGAGTGTACTACTTAGTTCATATTGTTGTTAGTCCTAAGGGGCTGCAAACCCCTCAGCTCCATTGGTCCTTTCTCTAACTCCAATAAGGAGATTTTTAAGACCTTCAAATCAAGGGTTCAGTTACATTGGCTTGTCTATTTAGATATCTAAAGGGAGTCATTGAGTAGTCAGATAGAAATAGAAACTCAGGTCGAGAAGACAATTGGAGTAACCAATATATGGGAAAGGTTTATACCCAGAATAATGCTTCAAAGTATAAAAGAAATATGCTCCCTAGCCAAGCTTATCAAGTTGGATTTTGTTCTTAGGAATCCACATAGTAAAAAGACAGAAATGTCTCCCACAAGTTGTTCTCTGACATCCACCCACATGAGTGTACATGTGACACACATACATGAATACACATAAACACACATTAAATAATTAAATGTAATAAAATTAAATGTAATTAAATGTATTATCATTAGTTGGTATATGATGAGGTAAGTAGTTATATGGCTGTCATAAATGGTATCTATCATATAGTGGTTATGTATAATGTTACAGAATTTTACTTTGTGATAAGAAACAATGATCAGTATAACTAAATGAAACAGAGTACTGACATAGTGGGTGACTTTGTAACTTCAGCCTATTGGAAGCTGAGGCAGAGTGATTGTCATTGAGTTTAAGGCCAGCCTGAGCTACCTAACGAGTTCCACTATGGCCTGGACTACACTATCCAAAAACCTTGAAAACAAAATAAAACCACAAGTACATTCAGAGCAGTGAGAACAATGCAGTTGCATCTCAAATTGACATGCTAATTTTAAAAAAGTTATGACTAGTGTTAAAATTGCTGTTTGTCAACAGCAGGGTTTTTTAAGGGCCTCAAATGAAGGATCCCCTCAAGTTGAATTGACTATTTAGACATCTAAATGAAGAAGTTGAATAGCCAAATGGAAATGAAGTCTCAACTTTAGAAGAAAGGACTGGTCTAGAAATACACAAGTAGGGCACCCAACCTTTGGGTGATATTTATACCCAGGGGACTGATACAGATCTCATGAGTTAGTGAAGAGAAACACAAAGCCTTAGCTTGGGACAGTGAGGATCCAAGATAGAGATGACATGATGAAAAGATAACATCTGAGCCAGTAAGAGCTGGTCCCTATCAGAAAACACGAGAACTGTCAGTGCTTGTGAAGTTCTTGATAACGATAAGCTTAACCTTAAGACCATGTTACTATGGCCATGTGGAAGAATGGTAATTCTGTTTAAACCAGTGGAGAAACAGCTACAAAACAAAAAGTAGCTGCTTTTAAGAAAACAATGGGTTTGCTTTTAGAAAGACTTTGAGAAGTTGGGACATTGTCTAGATGAGTGCCCCAATAAGGGCACTGAGGTTTGTGAGGAGTCAGGCAGACCCCTAGAGTATGGAGTTGTCCGTATATGCAGGATGCCTGGCCCAGCACTGTAATCATTCCATATCTACTCATCTCACTTATGGATAATAGACAAAAAAGGCTAGCTGATACAGAGCTCCATAATCATGTTATTTCTTTCTTCTGTTCATTATACAGAGCTAATTTCTTTTTTGTAAGAGGCAGTCACCATGAGAAAAACAATTAGGAGCCAGTAATCCAAGCTGAAATACCATGCCAAAACCTTTTCCGTCTGTATTTGCTTAGGCATTTCCAAACATTTACTCACACATAATTAGGAAAGGGGGATCAAAATGACGCTGGATGGTGAATAGAAACCATGGGAAACTTCACATTGAGGGCTGCCAGTTTATACGACGCTAGTCTCTTTAATATATTTATTCAGAAACTCATTAATTCCAGGAGCCCATATCAAAGTATAACATTAAACAATTGTCCACATTTATTTTATGTGTAAGAGTGATGAGAGTTTTCTGTGCATGTGTGTATGTGCACTGTGCACATCTGGTGCCAGCGGGGACCAGAAGAGGCAGTTTTCTATTCTGGAAGTCTAGTTATGGAGCTGTGACCCACCATGTGGGTGTTGGGACCCAAACAGGGTCTTCTGAAAGCACAAATTCTTGAAACTACTGAATTCTCTCTCTAGCCCTCTTCTTGTCTGCATTGTTTCTGTGTATGTGTTTGGTTTTGATATTTTTTTGTCCTATTGGTTTATTTAGTTTATTTCTATTTTGATTTCCATTTTTTTTTCTTTTAGGAGGAGTTTCCCCTGTCTTTTAGTTTTCGTTCTTTTTTTGTTTTTGTTTTTTAGAAGAGGTATAGGAAAACCACGAAATTAGCTAGGTGGGGTAGGTGGGGAGGATCTGTGAGAAGTGAGGAGAGTGAGGAAGGAGAAAGAACATGATTAAAACATCATATGAAACATGATTAATAGTAATTTTAAAGAAAGAAGTATAACATCACTATTTGGCTGTGATAATTCATTTCATTGGTTTAACATAATATTTTAATCAGCAATCATAAAAATGACCACTAATATCTATTGATTCCAGTGCAGATCGGACTACTGAGAAGACTCCAGTAGGATCTATTATTATTTGTAATTATGGCCTAAAGATAAACTGACCTTAAGTCGGTTGAGTATAGTTATGTAGTTATAACTTATTTATTTGATTCTAATAAACTCAGCAGTGGTGTTAGCTGTTTTCTGTGAAGTATATATATATATATATGAATATATAATCAACTATTTTCTTCTTTGAGGATGATTTCAGAAACTAGAAACAAATTTTAATTTTTTTAAAAAAAGTGATATACATCTAAAAGCTTCAGAGAAAGAAACATGAAAATGTTTATTTTATAAAAGTTGTGTTTAAACATTTATTTAGACACTAGCTAGGTTAAGTATTTTATTAACACTGACTTCAACCCCATGAAGGAGGTGGAGTAATTGAAACATTTGCAGTTATCAAAACCCGACTTTCAGGTGCTGACTTCCAAAGCTCACATAGGTAGTTACATATATATGCTTGATTTTAAAAACAAGACTATCTTATCAGATGTCCAAGATCAACATGAGTGCATGGAAGTGCCATTGATCTACAGCGGTTAACTGGTATGATTAGATTATCTCCCTCAAATTAAAACTTTTTCCTGAAAATGATTTTCAAATTCATGTCTCTTGACTTGGGGATATTTATAGGAAAAAAAAAAAAACTGATGAGGGAAGACACCGAACATTTAGTTCGTTTCCTTAGGATAAACCATAACAGGTTTTAGTTTTTCTTAGCTTTTCTATTTCTGTCCAATGCATATGCATAGGCTGTCTTATGAGAATCTGAATAACTCATAGTAATTAGAGTAAGTTTCATGACCATGTAATTCAGTATATCATTCTGTAGCAAAGGAGGGTCCACCTACATCTAGGATAACATTATTATAAAGAAAGTTTCATAGAGATGGTAATAGTAGCAAGACAAGATCAGTCACAGTTCTTGAAGACACTGGTTTTGACAGTTTACTTCCCTCTTAGCAATTGAGACCTTGAGAGTTTCTGTTAATCTGATTGTTTGTTTGAAAGCACACTATAGCTCATTGCATGTCTGCTGACTTATTTATAAACATGTCCAAGGATATGAACTAAATGCTGTTGGGCCTGCAGCTTACATATGTTTGGGAACTTCTTTAAATTTTCAGGATACAGAGTTTTACAGATTCTTGTCAGCGATGGTCAAGTTGCCTTGAATTCATAGTGAATCTGTACCCTTTGCAAAGAACACAGTTGGTTTAATGTTTTATAACTAAGTTGACTATAAAATGCCTCCAAGTTTCCCAGCAAAATGAACATGTTACATGAAAATGCCACTGATTGCCACCTGCTTACAATTCCCTGGTCAAGATAAGTGTAGTGCAATTGCTATGTGGGAAAATATTAGGAAAACAAACAATAAAAACAACAAAACAAAACAAAACAAAAACAAGCGTTCCTAAACTCCCGTCCTTTGTCCTCTAGAACATTGATTGCTAAGTTGGCTCCTCAGGGAGTCTAGATGGGGCCACGATTTGGAACAGGCAAAGACAAAATAACACGATCTCACCCTAGGCAAGGGCAGAAGTAAAAGTAAAATGCTTTCATTTCATGATAGGAGTCATAGTCTTAAGGATAGAAATAAGCTAGGGTTATTATTTCTCAGAGAGGGCACTCAGTGAGGCGGTGGGAAAGCCTTTTTGAAGATGGATCAGATTTTCTAAGCACCAAGTCGTCATATTACAAGAAGCTTTAAGGTCTTTAAAATAGCTGAACACATTTTTTTTTCGTGCTGCTAAAAAAAGATGAGTCGGATTTACCTCAGCAGTGGCTGGCTTGAAGTACCATGGGGAGATGGTGACTTAGGTATGGTATAGAACTTTATGAAACCTTATACAGATAGACATTAAACCATGAATGTTTGGCTCTTTCGGTGTGATATTTACAAAGCAGAGCAGGCTCTCACCATGTAATAATAAACCAGATGTCTGAGAACTATTGCCGTTTCTAAATACAGACACTCATGCCTACATAGCTCTGCAGACCGTAGCAATATGAGTCTACAGATATTTTGTAAAACAATTTCATACTGATAACTTATCTTGATAAGTTAAACTGAATATTTTTCAGGTAAGGTTTTTGTTGCCTTTATCCTAGATACTAGACAGGGATTGAAATAGCTGCATATGAAGAGATTTATATCTTGTTTGATCTTAGAAAAAATATAAAAATAATAGAAATCATGTCCATATGGAAAAGTATGACACTTTACACCGAATATGTTTGAATAGATACTTGCAACTTATAGTTGCTAAGTTTCTGATATTGACTAGGAATAGAAGGGATAGGTGAAAAGATTTTGAAACAGAATTAGAATGTGATCTAATATCTTTTGATTTTCATGTTACCAAGATTAATTACAGAAATTTTCCTAAGAAATTAGAGGAAGCAAGTGATATGAGGTTGTTTGGGAATTAGTTAAGTGGAATTTAAAACAAACCATATTTTTTGTTTTGTTTTGTTTGTTTCAAGACAGTTTTTCTCTGTGTAGCCCTGGCTGTCCTTAAAATCATTCTGTAGACCAGTCTGGCCTCAAACATAGAGATCCACCTGCCTCTGCCTCCTGAGTGCTGGGCTTGAAGGTGTATGCCATCACCTTCTGGCTAACAAATGATTTTTTTATAGGCTGGTATGCATATTATAAATCATTTCTTTAATAAATTGGTTCATTTATTGATTAATCCAGGAAAAAAGTGTAATGCAGTTATTTATTTTGATGGAGATGGGACCAATTGTTCTGAGCATCAGAACAGTCCATTCTGATGAACAAAACATTAGGATACAGAGGCAAGCTTGCTGAGAAGGCAGTGGAGGAGCCCTCAGGTACAAACCTTGTTAGCTTTGATGCTTCTTAAAAGCCTTCAAAACACTGGAGAGGACCTGGCCTAAAATAAACTTCAGGGGTCATATTTTAGACCTTTGTCAATCTTAGCATCTGGCTGTCTTGTCAGAGGCAGTGGGAAAATCATAATGCGGCAGATCATATAATTTGGCATTTGTCTTTAGGACAAATAAAAATAGTGAACCTTATTGCATCATTATAAAAGAACTAAAAACTTGACATTGCAAATATCACAGATGATTGCATTCAAAATAATAATAATAATAAGCATTGATTACTTGAAACTCATTGCTTTTCTACCTCTCTGTGGATGAAACTAAGTATAGTAGTCCCAATATGTGATTTGTTTTGAAAGCTAACATTTTCTTGTTTGAATGCTCACTGTAAGAATTAATCTACATTTTGAAGTTCCCCCACATTTCATTTTGCACTGAAATCTTTAGTGATAAAACAAACAAATGTGTATGATTTGCGAAGCATTACATTTATCTTGGAATCTAGGTCACAGCACATATATGGAAGGCATGGGAGTTGTTAGCTCCATCCATTTTGAGGGTTCCAGGGATTCAACTCGTTGGCAAGCACCCTTACCTGCTGAGCCACATCACCAGCCATGAAATTTTCTTTTCTTGATTGCTTGCTTTCTTCCTTCCTTTTCCTTCCTCCCTCCCTGCCTTCGTTTCTTCCCTCCTTCCCTTCCTTCCTTCCTTCTTTGAATATGTATGTGTGATGTCTGTGTGTGCCTGGGTGTATGTCAGTTTGCATGTATATGGGTGTGCACATGTGTAAAGTGCCTAGATCTAGTGTTATACACATAGTGAGTCTATTAACATAAACTAATACCATCATGATTTATAAGTCAACAGTAAAGAGAAAACATTCTCTTACCCCCCTACTTCAATATTTGTATTTTCAGTAAAATATTGTTATGCCATTAAATTTATTTAATTGTTGATTGACAAGTGACTTCAATCCTCAATATCACACTCATGAGTTCTCTTATTTTTCTTATGTATACAGACTTTGGTCACTGGAATTATTTGGCCATCATTTACAGGGTTCTGGTAAAGCTTGCAGCAAGAGGATAATACTAACTCCTGGGTAGAGTCAAATTGGGCTTTTGAATTCTCTAAGAGATAGAAATAATGAAATCACTTCTAAAATTCAACATTCTTCTGTACTTATAGCTCCAATGATTTTGTCATTTATTTAAACAACTTTTAGGTGGTGTTTTATAAAACTTGCATTTTTAATAAACATTCAAGTAGCTTTCTAACAATTTATGTGGTAAAATTCATCAGAAGCCTTAAAAATTATTGTCTTATGAATTTAACAGGAGAAGAAAAATAGAGAAGAAGGTAGATACTAGTGTTTGTAATCAAAATATTTTGTGACTATTTTCTCTTTAATCAGTGTTGCTTTTATTTCTTAAAATTTTTCTAAATAGGTGTTTGCTGGCAATCTTAGTCTGCTTAATTACTTTAAAGCCCTTTCAAGTGACCACATTAAATCTATAATATTATAGATGTTATCTGTAATATCCAGGAAATTAAGCCAATAGAGGCAGGACTGGGATCTTTTAATTGCAGAAGAATTATGCAGGAAAAATACCCACCATCCGTCTTTCCTGCTTGAGCGGCCGCAGGGAGAGAGAGGGAGGAGCAGGTGATGTGTGTCCTTTTGAGGAGAACAAAGTTTATGCAAGAAGACTGCTTTACCTATTGGGTGGGATGTAAGAGACACCTGAGAAGAGGAAATTATGGGGCATGACATCTAGGTTGGGAGCCAAGTGCCCTGGTCCACCCACACCAAATACATGGAGAATGAATGCTCTACCAGTGAGCCTCTGACAATAGTAGCACCATTTCAAAAACAGCTGACCCTGTGTCCCCTCTGATAACCCTTTCAAGGACCCACCTAGGCTATACTGTGTTTCAGACTCGAGGATTAGCTACTTGACCTTCTTTGCAACATTTTACAGCTCATGCACATCAGGAGCAGGACAGTCTGAGGTCCATGGATAGGAGGAATAATAGAACGGGCTTAGCATATAAAGATATGAGTCCGGCTGTGAGCACTGCTAAAAATACAATAAATATATTTATTTCTGGTTATATATGGGAAAGCATGTAGTCCAAACTTTGGGACATTTTTGTGACCACTCCCTTTTAGTTGATAATTCAGTAGATACTATTAAGTCCAAAGTCAATTCTAAAGCATATATAGCCATCTTGATTCACAGACTCACTAGCGGGATCCTTCAGCTAAAGATCAAGTTTCCTAAGATATGAACAGTAACTGGGCCATCTTGTTAAATGCTGACTGTGTCTAATTTCTATGATATTAGAACTGATGGAACTTAATAGAGTTTACGTTGACCTCCATGATTTTGTTATCATTCTTTTGGACAGGATCCTGGGCAGATCGATCACCACTGCATGAAGCTGCAAGTCAAGGTCGTCTTCTTGCTCTGAGGACATTATTATCACAAGTAAACTATTACTTTATATAAGCTTCCTTCCTATGAGCATAGAACACCTCCAAATCAAATCCACCCAAAAGTAATAAACTTTAAGTGTCACTACTGTTCTTTCTTTATAGCTTGTATCAGAGAAGACAATAGATTCTGTTTTACATTTGAAATTCCTTCATGGATATCTTGTTATATTGCTGTGTCTTCCTATTTCAACGTTCTCTTATAGGATATTTGCTCATTAATAAGGATTTAGATATTAGTGTTTTTATTTATGTATTACTTATTAAGTACTCTAAATATACTTAATTTGGTGTGATATGTACAGCTAATTATAGACTTAGTTTGGTCATATACTATCTCCAAAGGGGTAGTCAGATCAGATGTGAAAATAGCATATTTTACATTATGGTAATTTATGAAATATTATGACAAACTGCTTGTGAACACCAGAAAGTGTTTATTTCCACACCTGCCTACTTCTTCAGCGTGAGTGGAAGGAGAAAGAAAAGCAAGGGTTCCTCCTGTAAGCAGAAAGTAACTTAGCTTGGATCAGCCCATTGCATATTCTCAACCTCCTGTCTGACTGTAATGCATACTCAGTGTTGGGGTGTTAATAACTCCCTGTGTCACATAAAAAGGAATTCCTCGGATGGCTATGAGAAAGGAGACTTCCTAACAAACTCTGACACTTGAGGCAGCCACAGTCTACCCGAAGGAGTTTCATTTTCTCACCTGTAACATGACCATGTGTCCGAGGTGTTCCCTTGGAGTCCTGTGACAGCCATGTGACTGTTTTGCTCATCCCTTCATGGTGGGGGGCGGGGGGAAGGACCTGTATAAAAAGGTCAGTGGTTTCAAGAGATAATCCTCTGGAGAGGGTCACATAGTGCTTTCAGAGGAAGGCAGTCACAGTGTTTCTCAATGTACCTCCTGTCCACAGATACGCTGGCCAAGGGGAGGGAGAGCCTCCGGCAGAGCCCTCTCACATGCTTCGTTCATCTGGTCACACTAGGGGGCGCTAGCATCTCCTCAAACCAGATTTCTTACTAGGAACTTGAGATCTTAGGAAGGATGAGGATGGTTAAAAACTCCACTTGTTAGCAGCAAAGATACAGTGTGACTGTCTATGCCTATGGCTCCATGTGTCCCCATGTTACAGCTTATGACATTCAGTACTATGTTAGGAAGATGTTGTTGCCTTGAAACGTCGTATTACTTTCTTAGTAAAATCATCACTAATGGACAGTAAATTACAAATGATTCCCTAGAAGGCAAAGAAACTTACATCCTAATAATTTTATATGATTTAGTTTCATAATGTAAGCTAAATGAGCACAGTAAGTGTTTATTAAGGTAGAAGATGAAATGAAATCTCTTATTTTCTACCCACTGGGAATAGTAATAATTGCTGTAAAAGTATTTATTCTTTTTAACTCTTATGACCACCCTAAAACTTAGAACTCCAAGTATTTGTTCATGATTATTCTGTGGGTCACAACTTAAACACAAGTCTAATTTTGAAGACAACCGTACTGTATAACTTAATCTTATCTATTAAATGAATAACTATTGAGTGACACATTCATAAATCCATTTACTAAACTCTATTTTCCTGATCTAGAATAATCACTGATCATATAATCACAATCAAAACAAGTTACTAGTTTATAAAAAGTCTTTAATTCTATAAAATGAAAAACCTTAAGAAAACAAACTCTAAAGAAAACATGTAACAAATCTAGTAACAGAATGCTTGACATCATTAGGTGACAGTGCTATAGTAATCATGGGGTTCCTAAGCTTCAATCAGGCTTGTAAAAGGAGTATATTAAAATGATTATATATTTATAGGCATGTTGTGCTAAAATATGTATATACTATACATATATAATGATTAAAGGTAGCTAACATTTCCATCTCAAATATTCCAAAATCAATTTTGATTGACATTTAATGATTGTGCATATTTATTGAGTACAATATAATGTTTCAACCCATGTATTCCCTGTGACAGGGCAAAGCAAAATAATTGATATACTTACATTTCTCCTTACTGAGACTAATTATCTTATGAGAAGCCACTCAGGGGAAAGGTTTGCTCGGGCTTACATTGTCATGCAGAGGAGGCCAGGTGGCTGGGGCTATGGCTGGAGTGAGGAGCCGGCTACATTCACATACTTCCAAAGCTGAGAACATTGGACAAAAGCAGCAAGGATACACCTCATAAACTTATCCTGAATGAAAGGGCTCTCCTTCTGTCAGTTAGATATTTCCTCTAAAAAGCTTTAGGACAGAACTAGAAGTAAAATGAGATATAGAACATTAAGTAAGCAACTGATACAAGTACCACATGGAGAAAAGCTTTAAAATGTTGACTTGAAGATAGACTAATGATTAGCTGAAATTAAAGAAAGTTCTAGAACGTAAGTCAGATGGCATCACAGTAGGTTAAAGAGTTTCAACAACTGACTGGCTCAACTGCTAAATTGAAAACCAGTTGACTAGATCCCTTCGTCTTTTCAAGATGTGACATATACAGGGATGGATGACATTGTGTACCTTCTTTCTCACTGTAGGGTTATAACGTAAATGCAGTAACCATAGACCATGTCACTCCACTCCATGAGGCCTGCCTGGGTGACCATGTGGCATGTGCAAGGACTCTCCTGGAAGCTGGAGCTAATGTAAGTTTAAAAAGTAAATTAAGGATTTCACATCAGTTGACCAACAGAAGCCAAGTTCTTGGATTTTTTTTGTTTGTTTTCCTCTCCTTTTTCACAGTAGTATGGAAAACAACAGTATGCAGGAACAAACAGTGCCCTAGAACTGCCTCAGTTCCTGAGGATTTCCTGCTGAAGAATCCCAGCCATTATGTAGAGTAGTGCACTGGGGCTCCCTAGATTTTCTGCTTCTGTGAATCAAAAAACAAAAACAAAAGATGAGCATCTGTATCTTGTATTTTTGCTTATTTTCTGAAGTGTCTCTAGAAATAAATTCTCAGAAGTAATAGTTTTGCTGCCTACCTGTATTGCTGTATCTTTGGAGGTAGGATAACGAATTCAAGAACATCTTATATAGAAAGATGGAGGCTAGCTCAGGTGGCAGGTAAGATACACACACATACACACACACACAAACACACACACACACACACACACTCATGATATCTCAGAATACAACCAATATGCCATATTTAAATATCATGTGACCTATCATTTCCTTCACCATTACTGGTTTCTTTCTCCCTTTTTAATTTTTTTAATTTTTATTTTTTGACGTACTATTGAATTTGTGTTCTATACTTGAATCTTGTTTATATTCCAATGCATTTCAATAATTGGGTGCCCATTCCTATGACTCCTCTTCCACATCACATTTCTATGAACTCTTGAAGGTTTAAGCTTCTTACCTTGATGCGTATGAATTAAATAAATACACATTATCATACTTACGCCCCACAGTTCCCAATAGGCAAATCATAGAACTTTTGGCAGTGATTAAACAAGTTCTCAACTTTCAAATCTCATTCTCAGATTTTGGGTTTTGTTTAGGCAAATGCAATCACAATAGATGGCGTGACTCCCTTGTTCAATGCTTGCTCACAAGGCAGCCCAAGCTGTGCAGAACTCCTTTTGGAATATGGCGCCAAAGCCCAACTGGAGTCCTGTTTTCCATCTCCAACACATGAGGCTGCCAGTAAAGGTTAGTTACGGGGTGAGGTTGAGTTTAAAAGGGAAAATATCTCTGGAAAATGAATATGCCTATTTGTCTTTCTATGAATTCTACTTCTGTGGGAAAGATGGGTGAGGGGAGGTATGTGTTTAAGTGGAGAGCATCAACAAAAACTAAAGCTGTCTTTCCTTTGCATCGCAGGTCACCATGAATGTCTCGACATTTTGATAGCCTGGGGCATAGATGTTGACCAAGACATTCCTCACCTGGGAACTCCTCTTTATGTAGCTTGTATGTCACAGCAGTTCCATTGTGTCAGGAAGCTTCTTTATGCTGGTACTTTTCCATTTTATCCGTACATGTAGATAATTATCTGTTTATCTAACTAAGCTTCTTTGAAAATCACATCTCATTGCTAAAAGCTTCTTACTATAAGCATTCTCACTTATTCACATACAGTCTAATAAGGAACCTCAGACTTCATGAGAATATGTCAAAGCTCATAGATGAATATACATTCTTTATGAGCTGCAGCTGAGTAATCAGAACACATTTGTTACATAATTGAGTGGAAAAGCCTTTCCTTGTAAGCAGTCATGAAATTAAGATTCTCCAGACTGAATATAATGTTGCTAAATATGTAAGCAAACCCCACAAAAGTTTAGAGATTCTAAGTACTTGAATAACTTTATTGCCTACTGTCTTGGTTTAGGTTTTATTGCTGTTAACAGATACCATGACCAAGACAACTCTTACAAGAACAACATTTAATTGGGGCTGGCTTATAAGCTCAGAGATTCAGTCCATTATCATCAAGGCAGGAACATGGCAGCATTCAGTGAGGCATGGTGCAGGAGGAGCTGAGAATTTTACATCTTCATCTGAAGGCTGCTAGCAGAATACTAACTTCCAGGCTAGAGGAGGGTCTTAAAGCCCACACCCACAGTGACATACCGACTCCAATAGAGCCACACCTAATAGTACCACTCTGAGCATATACAAACCATCACACCTACCAACCATAAAAACTCATGGGCTGTCCCAGACTTTGTACGTTCTGTCTTGTTACTAGGAAAGGCCTACTGCCTTCTCCACATATATCAAGTGACTAAGTTCCTCAAAGTTCAGCTTTTGCTCCATGAGAAATAATCCTAATCCATTCATACTTTGGTGGCTGAATTAGTCAGAGTTCTCTAAAGTTATAGAACTTATGGAATGCCTCTATATCAGTTTCTCATTCCCATGAGGCTAATTTGTTTCAGTTGGTCTTCTATAGAAGTAGGTTCCAACAGATGTGCTGGCAAGTAAAGGCAAGCAGTTGAAGAAAGTTGAATCTTCCTTCTTCCAATTTCCCCAAGTAGGCCTCTAGCAGAAGGTGTGGCCCAGATTAAGGTATATACGACCACACCAGGAATCTGGCACTTGCTTTGTCTCAGGATGACCTTGAACTCAGAGATCTCCTTGTCTCTGTCTCCTGGTATTAAAGGTGTGTACTACCTTCCCTAGACCTAAGCTTTTCATGGCTGCTATACCTCAAGATCTCCATGTCAAATGCAAGTCAGAAACTTGTGTCTTCTAGCCTCAAGATCTGGATCACAGGTGTGCCCTCCAATTCAGGATTGTAGTTCCTTCCAGATATTGTCAAGTTGACAACCAGAAATAGCCACCACAGTGGCCTCCCTGCAGTAGAAGTGAGAGCCCCTTCGAGATAGTTTGACCTCCCCTCATCATCCGTTTTCCCTAGAAGAATGCCTCTGTTACGTGGTAGATACTTAGAATATACATGAATTGAACACTGTGCTCTTATGCTGCTTATTTGGTTGTGACTATCATTTCCTTCTGGCATACTCAGACCTGTGATTTTAGCAGGCCCATTATGTGCTACTCACATGATCTTAGCCGACCTAAGGAACACAAAGGCAAGTCTTATAAGCTGGACTTAAATTCTCTATTTTATTCAATTGCACATAAAGGCTTAAACATGAGTTCTGCTAATATTGATAGATTGTTATTTCTAGACAGATTGACCATAAATTTAGTATAATCCATACAGTATATGCTTTGTCACCCTTCTTCATTTTGCTAGGAATATTTTTTCACCACTTTTAACATATGTTAAAGGACATTGAAAGATTGCTGTTTGCAATGGTTAATTGGTTGCTATTTTCATAAGCTGATACATCTAATGAAGTTTATGACTTGTTTAGGAAAATTCGCCCAAGAAATATTTCTCCACTAACGTTTTATATTTGTTTAAAAATACTGAAAGCTATCATTTCTACTGAAAGTTGAAAGTAGCAAGAGAGCTATGGAGTAATTCAAGGTAAACTGATTCCTGTTGGTATCTATAATTTTACAAACTGTCAAAAAATGTATGATTTTTATTAGTAGACATTTCTGGTTTCTGACTATATACTAGACAATGATATTATTATATTTTTGTAGTGTTAAATATTATCTGCTCATTACAGGGCTTGAGTCCTGTATGCCAGAATTGTGCTAAAATGAGTAAGCAGGCAACAGAGAATTTTGTATGTGTAAGCTTATGGTTTTTTAAAAGATTTATTTATTTATTTATTTATTTATTTATTTATTTATTTGGTTAGTTCGTTGGTTAGTTAGTTAGTTGGTTGGTTGGTTGGTTAACTGGTTACTTTTTTATGCTTATATATCTGCACACCAGAAGATGGCTTCAGACAGGTTTGGGCTGCCCATGGGTGCTAGGAATTGAACTCTGGTCCTTTGGAGGAACAGTGAGTGCTCTTAACCACTGAGGCAGCTCTCTAGGCTTATGTCTCTTAAGGAAAACATTTTCACAAGTTTGGCTTTTTATGAAGATATCCTTAAAGTGTTTTTCCACTACAGAAGTCTATTGTCTTTACATGTGTACTAGCTGAAACAACACAGGCAAAAACCGACAGGTGTATCTATATACATTTTACCCAAATGACTCATTATATCTGTATTCATGAGTTTTCAAAGAAACCCATGAGTTTTCATCCCTTAAATGAAAAATACTGAAAGTAATATTATTTTGAATAACTTTAAGAGCTAATACCTGTGATGAAAAATAAAATATGTGTGAACTTTACCATGACTTTAGGCTGGTGAGATGGCTCAGTAGATAAAGGCACTTTGCCTTGCAAGCCTTGTGATCTGAGTTTCATCCCTGGAGACCATGTGAAGATGGAGGGAGAGAACTGACTCCTTGAACTTGTCCCTGGCCAAAACATGTACACTATGGCCAACACACCTGCACAGACATCTTAAGCACACACACAAACAGTAATGGTATATAAATAAGATTCTTATTCAAAATTATAAATCTCTTTTCTTCTGATCAGAAATATTTGAAAATAACTAATGTATATACTGCATCTCCAGAGATACCAAGTTTAACAATTTATGTATGCAAAATTTATGAAATATATGAAGAAAGTACGATATATTATCAGTAAGTCCTTTATGTGCCCTTCTCCACATTGTCGCACTCTTTTCCCCACAGAGGATACTCCTCATGTAATGATCTCCTTTTGATCATCCCTTCCTGTTCACATACAGGTGCTGATGTGCACAAAGGCAAATACTGGGACACACCGCTGCATGCTGCTGCTCAACAACCCAGTACCGAAATTGTGAACTTACTGCTAGAATTTGGAGCGGACATCAATGCTAAGAACACAGAACTTTTGCGGCCTGTCGACTTGGCTACATCTAACAGTGCTGTAGAAAGAATACTTCTTCAACATGAAGGTAAGAAGAAAATATGGGAATGCTTATGAATGAAAAAAATATACTTCCCCAAAATAGATGAAAGTAAAAAGTGCTTTGTTAATGTACAAAGTAACAATGGCATGAAATTCCAATTACTTATTGAGGGGGAAAAAAACTCAAATCAGGTCCTATGTAAGGAAAATATAATTTTAGGATTTTTTATTGTATCTAAATATTTATATTTCTTTAGTAAGATATGTTAGATTTGTTTCAACAATGTATAATGTATAGTTTTCTGATACAATATTTACTTACATGTACTATTTTAAAAAATATTTGAGTACTGGGTTATTGAGCCCTAGGTCTAATACACAATACAGCAGTACATGCTAGGGCTGTTCTCTACCAACGAGCCACATTTACAGGCACCTGAATACCTCTCCAACCACTCCCTCCCTTGTTGCTATTTTTTGGAGGGAGTGGGGAGCAGAATTTCCTGTATCTCAGGCTGGCCTGCAACTTTTCTAATGCTCTGCCTCTCTAGGACTGGGGTTAGAGACATGTGTCACCATGCCTAGTTTATTCAGTGCTGTGGCTCAAACTGGATCTCCATATACTCTAGTAAGCTGCCTACCCAACTGTGCTCCATCCCCAACCCGTCCATGCTCCATTTTACAAGACACGGTGCATGTTCTGTAGGAAATATTTTTACCTTTAAGACTTTTTCTCTCTTAAACAAAATTTGTAGACCTTAGTTCAGAAATATAATTATAATTTAAAATTTCGCTTTTTGGTATATATCTTAGTTCTTTTGGTTTAAGATATCATTAAAGATCAGAATTTGTTCTGAAAATTTCAATGAAACAATAATTTGACAGTCTTAAGATAATTATGTCTTTTATTACTTATTTGTATGTTGCGTGTTTCACCTGTATACATTCAAGAATGTTGAATGCCTGGTGCCTACAGAAGCCAGAAGAGGGCACCAGATACCCTAGAGTTGGAGTTAAGGATGGTTGTCAGCTATCATGTGGGTGGTGGGAACTAAAGCCAAGTTCTCTGTAGGAGCAGCAAGAGCTCTTAACTGCAGAGCCACAGTACTGTGATGCTTTAAGGCTTTAAAGAACATGTACGGGACATTTCTCAGTCATAAGATCTCATGAAATATATCTCAAGATTTCTTAAACAAAGGCAATATAAATAATAAAAGATATTTGTCATCAGCCAAATTTAATTCTTTTTTATGCTTTTAGGTACTATGTCTTACCATGTGTAAACACTAATTTTGTTTTTAATAAACATATTCGTGTCTTGTAGCTACGCCAAGCTCTCTTTGCCAACTGTGCCGACTCTGCATCCGCAACTACATAGGAAGACAAAGGTTGCATCTTATCCCTCAGCTCCAATTACCAACATTGCTGCAGAATTTCTTACAGTATCGATAACACAGTAAATAGTTTCATATTCTTGAGAAATCAAAATTTTCTAGTTTGTTTTCTTTTTAAAATATAGAATGATAAGGGTGATGGTACATATAACTTCACCCAGGAAAGCTGTAAAATCTCAGTGGGTTTTCATCTGAAGAATACTCATTGGTACTGTTTATCAACTTCTACGGTCTTTGGATTATCTTTAAAATATCTATAACATCTCAGCATTCTTGGTGTAGCTTCTTGATTTAGGGGAAAGATGGGAATTTATTCATTTTATGTTTTTTTTATTATAGAGTGGAAACAAAATTGCATACTTTTGCTAAAAATTTAGTTCAATCATAAATTTCATCCTGTGTTACATTTTGAAGGATCTGTATTCTCAAAAAATTCGGTTAACTGTAATTTCAGCTACTGTCATTGGTTACCTGTGTTTTTAATACTGTCAAAAATTAGAGCAATTAATATGCTTTTTGAAATAAAGATGACTTATGCACATGCTATTGTAATGATCAATTCATAAAAGAAAGAGAATCTCTCCTCCTCTGCAGAGAGATCTCAAATTTACTTTTGCATCGTAAGTTTCATTATAGACTAAAAGTTAGGAGGCCTGAAAGTTAGTCCTGCCCTTACACAGACAGTCGTGGGAGGCTAAACGCCTGTGAGGGCACTTTGAAGCCCTTCTCAAAAGATGTTTCTGAAGGAATGTCTTCAGAGCTTTCTTATATTGCTGTAGTCTTCTTCTAGTTCAAACTTTCTCAGAACCTATTGATAACACACTGAAGAAAATGAACTCTATACCTCAGTGATAAAGGCCTGAGTTGCATTCTTGGGCTATCCATTCAAACAGTAAGAGAGTGTTCCACAATAACTGTCTCAGAAGAATGTGTGCCAGGGCCCCGTAACTCCTGAGAGTCTACACTTTAAGTGACTGGGTCACTCCCTTGATAAATGTATTCCTTGGCTTCAGTCTTTGAGATAGGGCCAATGATCAAGGAAGCAGACAAATTCATTCCATATTCTTCCTCTTGTTTTATACCAGGAGGAAGAGGGCTTTCTTTACATATACTCCTACTGGAAGGAGGTTAGAAGAGGCATGTTAACATCCCCTAAGAGGAAAATGGCATACATGCGTCTTTGATTCATGAGAGACATATGTCTGTAAAACAGTACCACCTATAGAAAAGCAACATCAGAAAAGACTGATGAAAGATTATTTATATAAACTACAGGTCGGCACAGGGTCCTAAATATGGACACATGTATAAATACACTGAAAGCTTTAGTTATTTCTTGAAAGAGTAATTTTTTAAAGCTAATTGTTCATGGAAATATAGTTTTATAGGTAAGGTGCAACTGAGTGTATTCTAAGCAGAGGAAGTAATGTAGCCACATGGTGTCTGGAAGTCTACTATCTTCTGCTTTTAATATTTTGAACCTTCTTTGATATGAAGATCCTTTTGATATGAACACATCCCAGCCCCATGGAATCTCTATAACACTTGCTTTCCTGATACACTCAAGGCTTGCAGAGGACAGCTGCTGGCCAAGTAACACATGGAGAGTAGATTCCATAGAACTACTGACTTCTGAGAGTCAGACGTCCTCCCTGGAAAAAGAGGAACAGAAGTGAAAAGTGAGATTAACTAAGTCATCGGAATGGTTGCCCTCAAAGAAAGTGAAAGATTACTGAATTGGCTGAGTTAGGCCAAATTTCACTTGGCAAAGAGAAGCTTGAGATAGCAAAAAGTAAATTATTTCTGTTGACAGTAGACTTTTCGCAAACATGAGCATTTAGTTTGTCCAATTTTTACTCCCAATATATGTTTTCCATAGGTCAAAATTATTTTAAAGTGTATTTGAGCCTAAAGTTATTTATAAGACCATCCTTTCATTGAGATCTTCAATGATGTTCTCTGACCATCAGAGAACACAGCTATTTATATTTACATTTACATTTATTTACATTTTATTAATAAAAGTAGCAAAATGACAGTGATGAAGTTGCAAAAAATTTTTTATTGTTCAGGGATCACCCCAACACAAGGTATTATATCAAAGGGTCACAGCATTAGGAAGGCTGAGAACCTCTGTCCTTAAATCATTCCTTGGAAAATTACCTAGAGAAAATGAAACTATACTTGCTTTAGAGAGGCAAGGGGGACTGTATAGTTGTTGAAACTGTTAGAAGAATTCCTCTTCTCTCTGCATACATCTTTGCCATGTGACTGCCTCTTGACTGTGACTCATGTTTGGATGTGTCTTCTTTCTCACCACGACTAAGAAATACCACTGCAAACTTCAGCTTCTGTTTTCATGGGAAGGATTTGAGACCACGGAGGGAGGAAGCCTGGTTGGAGTACTGGAAGATGAGAAAGTTGGTTTTGTAACAGCCAGTACCAAAAACAACCATATGAGTGTGGTATATTCATTAATTTTCTATTGCTTTAATATAACTCCCCGACCAATGTAACTAGTAAATAAAGGGCTTATTTGGGCTTATGGTCCTAAAGCAATAGTTCTTAACCTTCCTAATGCTGTGACCCTTTAATACAGTTTCTCATGTTGTGGTGACTCTTACGACTTTATAATGGTAATTATGCTACTGTTATGAATTGTAATAATGGAGATGGAGGTTTGCCATAGGGGTCATGACCCACAGATTAAGAACACCCGTTCTAGCGGGATGAGAGTCCATCACTATCAGAATAGGGCAGTATGATATCAGGCAGGCAGCATGGCAGTTGTAGCAGCAAACTGACAGTTCACATCTTGAACCACAATCGGAAAACTGAGATAGAACACTGAAGAAGACTATAGGCTTTGAAACCTCAAAGCCCACATACAGTGATATACATTCTTCAGTAAGGCTATGTATAGGTCTCTAAGTCTTCCAAACAGGGACACACACTGGGAACCAAATATTCAAGCACACGAACAACCTATGGGAGGCATCCTCATTAAAACAACTACATGTGGCCGTCTTAAGTCATGCTACCCGGATGCAGTAAAGTTGTTAATATTAGCAACTTTAAGTGTAGCCAACAAATAGTTGCGTCCAGTCCACATGCTGCTCCATAAGTGTATAAAAGAAATGCATTTTTATGTGACTTAACCAATAAGTATAAAAATAGTTCTATTATATAGCAGTAGATGCCAATAAGATAGAAATATCTATGCCAAGGGTTTGTAAGGACTTTCATCTTATTTCTTCTCTTCACTTCTCAGTTATTACCTTCCTTGTAAGAAATTGTGAGGAACTTTTACAAGTGTATGTGGGCTACAGAGTACCTACTGCTGCTTAATGACAGCAAACTAAATGACAATTTAATTCAGATAATAATAAATTAAAATCTTGTTGTCCTACTGGCAAGAAACTTCTCTAATTTAACACCTTCAATCATCCAGTTCAGTAATGTAAGAATTTTGAAGTACCCAACAAGAATAAAATGGGGAAACAAAGAAATAAAATTATTAACATAATATCCTCAAGACCATTTCTCACCTAGAATCCTCCAAGTTGATTCTGTGGTTGAATCTTCATGGACAATCTACAGAAAACCCAATATTTTTCCATCACCACAAATTCTGTTTACAAATGAGGATCCGATTTTTTTTTCCAAAGAAATACCCAATGACAATGTCCATGATGGGCACTCATGCTGGTAAACTACTACCCTGGTTCCTCTGATTAACTTAGATTTTTATACATGTTGGCTGAAACCATTTGAAATGTAGGAATGTAAGTGATGTGTTCCACTTGCAGCATTTGCAGAGTGACAGCCATTGTATGTCCTCTATCTCCCCAGTCACATGACAACATCAGCAGATACCCAATAGGGCCCTCTGAATCTTTCTGGGTCATTGTGCTTAGCTAGTTTTATGTCAATTTAATGCAAGCTAAAATCATTTGGGAAGAGGAAAATTTAATTGAGAAAACAATCCCCCCAGTTTGGTCTATAGGTAAGGGTGTGTGATTGTCTTGATGACTGATATAGGAGGTCCAAGTTTATTGTAGGCAGTGCTATCCCCTAGGCTGGTGCTATAATAAAACAGGCTGGGCAAGACATGAAACCAAGTCCATAAGCATTACTTCTCCATGGCTTCTGCATCAGTTCCTGCCTCCAGGATCCTGTACTATTTTTGTTTTTGCCCCAACTTCCATTAATAATGGAGTGTGATGGGGAACTATAAATTGATATAGGCATTTTTCTTCCCAAGTTGCTTTTGGTCATGGTGTTTTATGATGGCAACAGAAACCCCCAACTAAGACAATCAATCCCTGAAAGAAAAATTGCTTCTTAAACCATGAAACAAAACACAAACAAAATGTCAGCATTAGGCCACAAAGACTTTCTAGTTTATTTAGGATCACATACCTTAATAAACTGAAAGGACAATATAAAGCCCATTTGTCTCCATTTTAAGGACTAGGTCTGATTTAAAAAAAAAAAAATCCATAAGGCACCAGCTTCAGGAATATACCATGAGTCCCAGAAACTAAGTCATAAGACACCAACTCTAGAAACAGACCATAAAATCCAGGGGAAAAAAAAGTCATACAATCCCCTCCCAAAGAACACCCTGGGGATAACCACAAAAATGGGGAAATATCTTATCTCAGAATGGGCCATCTGAGCCGGATAGCGCTATTTAATCATATGACTGAAGGCTCATGACCTAGGAATGTAGACCACCCGTGACCCGCTAGCACCTACCAATGAAATTTTAGATTACCTAAACCTTCTAGAGAGTTTGCTCAGTCCCCTATAGGAAGGCCTGTGTGTGTTTGTCAGGGTCACCATTTCAAAGAATGGTTGACCCCACATGCTGGTTATTTCGGCAGAATAAGTGCTCTTTGTTTTTTCATATTATCTGAGTTTGGGATCTTCCTTCATCGATTTTGGACTCTGACAAAACTAATTTTCTTATATGTTAACTTTGGTAATATGTATAGGAAAGCTTTTATGTCTGGCAAATCTGGAGATCTTAACTTTTGATTCTGGCTAGCCACGGTCAAAAGGGACTGAATTTTGTATGTGTGGTTTGCTCTTATGGGCAGCAAGGGCAAGATAACTTTGGTAGCTGGAACCTTCCCCAGCCCCTATTAACCATGTATGATGTTTGAATAAAGTAACTGGAGGTTAGCTAGCTGGGTGTCAGTCTTCCCGGAGAGGCTGTAAGGCTTAGGATCTTGGAGAGATTCTCTCTCTATTGTGGCAGCACAAAACAATATTTAACCTCAGGTAATCCGAGTCCAATGCTGGGGTAATCTACCCTCACACAAATTGTATCACCTGGCTATGAAGGTGTGTCCTTGTTTTCCCTATTATTAATTGCTAAGCTATAGGTGCCAGGATATGTAAATATGTGTAGCTACCTCACCTGCCTAAAAAGCCAGGCGAGCAGCCTTGGTGGGGAAGAATCTCTCCCACTATGCTAGTTAGATTTTGTTTGTTTGAGAAAGAAGTGTGGCATTTGAGGAATAAAGAACTGGTGGGTGGAGCAGGGGAGGAGAGAGGAAGAGAAAGGCAGGGAGATGGAAGCAGAAAGGGCACAGGGCAGAGAAGTAGAGCAGAGAGACAGACCCCCATGGAAAGACCCGGTTTCAGGGAAGTCTGGTTGAGTGTGGTGGGCTAGCTGATGGACTGCCCCAGAAAACAATCCAACAGCCTTAGACTTCACAGATATCGCCTTGTTGTGTCTTTATTATTAGACACCAAGCGGGACTCCCAGAAGCCCTCCAGTGTACCAGATCCAATAGCTTAGCTTTGGTCATTCTACAAGCACTTGAGTCACTTTTTCTAAAAACACAACTAGAAACTCTGTATAGTTAAGAAAAAGAAAGCTACTTATTCCCACTAGAGTTTTCGTTTGTAAACTGACAAGTTATAGCTCATTGCAGTTTCCTCCACTGGGAAAACAAGTCATTGCCTTTCGTTGGTGTCGCATCCGCTTCGACAGCAGTTTATTTCAGGAACCTTTTAACAATGTTTCTCCCTCCTGCTTCTACCTCCTGCTCCTCTTGCCTGCTTCTCCTACTTCTGGCTTCTCCTCTCCTGCCTCTCTTGAGCCATTACTTAAGCTCCGCCTTCTGGCCCACCCTCGGCCGTTGAGTACTCCCAAGCTTAGCCAATCCCAATGGGCTACGTGGCAAAAGCAGATTGGTCACCAGATGCGGAAGCAACCAATGGCAGCAAGCTTAGCCAAATGAGGGCTTGCTTATGAGACCGCTCACACTTGGAACGGCTCTCCACATGTTGGAACACATGAAAAAAAAGAATGACACATGGTGAACAATGCCTTAAGGAATGGTAAGAAAGACTTCAGGAGAAAGGACAGAGGGCCTTTCATCTCAACTGAATTTTGTTTCCTGGATTGTTCTTGGACTTGATTTCATGCCTCCTGTGACAAACTTTTACATTCAATTTATAAGACATTTTTTTTTTTTTTTTTTTTTTTTTTTTTGCTTTTCAAGACAGGGTTTCTCTGTATAGCTCTGGCTGTCCTGGAACTCATTCTCTAGACCAGGCTGGCCTCGAACTTAGAAATCTGCCTGCCTCTGCCTCCCAAGTGCTGGGATTAAAGGCATGCGCCACTACCGCCCAGCAGACATGTTTATTCTTGTTGGATCTCAGAATATACCTGGTCAGTGGACCCTGAACCTGTATATGGCTTTCTGCCTTGTTTTCATGCTTTCCCAGATATAATCTATTAGTACATGCCAAGCAATTATGTTTAAGTTTGTCTGTCCTCAGAAAGTTTTTGGAAAACGACTACTCTGGTAATATTTAGGATGTGCTTACTAATGTTTATTTACATTTTTTTAAATTATGTTTTGCTGAGTTCAAATAACCTTCCTTGGATCATTGATTTTTTTGTTATATTCACATCTAAAAGAATACCAAAACAAAAGTGAGATTGTCTAGACGTTAGACTATAGTCTGCCCCATTCTTTCAGGTCCTTGGGTTCCAGGTCCAGTAGACAAGATCTGCACATTTTGGCTGAGAAGTCAACAGCCATTAGTCAACATTATGCAGTTTCATCTGTGTATACAAAGGGAGGGATGTATTTTCAAATATTATTGTGGCTAATGCTTCAGATATACATCTACTCTAGACATGGTAGAGTAACTCATTCTATAAGTAGACGAATGAAAAAAGAGATTCTAGACATATTAGCTTCAAAATTATTCAACCTAATATTATTTGGGGGACTGAAATATTTAGGTAAACAATTAAATCTTATAATCACTCTTTTTTTTTTTTTGGTTTTTCGAGACAGGGTTTCTCTGTGTAGCCTTGGCTGTCCTGGAACTCACTCTGTAGACCAGGCTGGCCTCGAACTCAGAAATCCGCCTGCCTCTGCCTCCCAAGTGCTGGGATCAAAGGTGTGCACCACCACCGCCCGGCATAATCACTCTTAAGAAGTGTATTCTAACTGTTCCCAGAGTCTGGAGTCTTCTGCAGGATCCTCAAAACAGTCAGAGTAATGCTCTTCAGATGATCTCTACAGAAAACAGAAAATAAAAATTCCATAGGAATTCCAAAGAAACAAAACCGTCACACCCTTCACAATGCTTAACAGCATTGTCTCTTACTGTAACCTTTAATGTAATGCAAGTAAACTGTTCGCAGTGATTAAAAATAAAACTTTTTTTCAATCTTTGATCTTGGAGGGATCCAGTAATCCCACCCCATTTTTTGACCAAATTCAAGTGAGGGCGCAAAGGTGTTTGCCCTCTGCCCCGAAGGCCAGCAGAGATTTGTGAGGTCATAGCACCTCATGGACAGTCACACTATTCCCTGCATTTATGATGCTATACTTTTAAGTGTTACAGCTCTGAAGAGAAAGGTATCCCAGCAGTCAGGGAGCCAAAGAATACCACACAGTCACACCACATTGTTTTCCCTATAGAGCAGGGCCTGGCCGCTCACTCATATCAAGGGGCTAGAAATAGGCATTACAACTGTTAGAGAAGTTGCATCCCACGGGTCTTACTGTTGGTTTGGGGTAGAAGCTGAAAATATTTACTTCAGAGACGAAAGCTTTAAAAGAAAGCTTCATTTTCTATACTGGCAGGGAGGCATCCAGTATGGGATCTGCACTGCATCCATGAAGGGGGATTGTACATTTTTGTTTTGTTTTGTTTTTGTTAAGATTGTACATTTTTTTTTAGGATGGCAATGTAAATAGAGGGGGAAGCAGGGTGAACTATTGCATTGACCAATCATATTTTGACACAAGGGCTTAGGCAAGGAAGTTAACATTGGTGACTGGATCTTATCCGGATCACATGGTTTCAGAATATTGACTCTGCTTTTGCAGTCAAGTCCCCTCTTGGACTCTGGTCTGGAATTTAGAATGATCAGAGAACAAAGGAGTGGGCAAGCTGTACACAGTCAATTAACTCAAGACAAGCAATAATACATTTACTATTTGTGTTCCTTAGTGTATATAATGGGATAGTGGCAACTTCCCTCTTTATATTCTTTACTGGTCAACAGACAAATATGAAAATCTGAGGTAGCAGGGTAGGAGAGGGTTCTGGGGCCTGAGAACATAAACTCAATTTGGGCTCAGCCAACAAGATGAAACTTGTTCCTGAGATAGCTGGACTCAGGAAATTGTCTTTAACACTTACAATTCGAACAACCCAATAAACAGGAAGCATGTATTTCCTTAGATGCCTTAGTAAAAGGTAGGTGACCTAGGAGTAGGGGAAATCTTTTCTTCAGGTTATCAGTCAGCATTCTTTCAGAAAAGAGAAGTTGTTCTCTGCACCAATTTCCGAGAACCTAAGGTAAGAAATGTGTTAATCAGATGCTTAAAAACTGAGCAACTAAAACAGGAACATCGAATTACTATCACTATTGATGCTTTGGAAGCATCATCAACGCCCTGGATGCTGAGGTCATAAGAGCCTGGAGCTTGGAGGTGAGGCTCTAAAGACCCAAGAGTTCTGAGCAGAGATCCCCTGCAGCTAGTGCTGCAGTTCAGGAACTCCAGGGGACCATCTGAGAACAAACGCTGGGTCTCAAACTTCTCAGGACACCTTGAGGGTGGTCTCTAAAATCCCTGTGAGAGTATGATGAAACCAGGAAAGAGCAGGAGCAGGCAACACAATAAAGGAAAAGACAAAAAAAAAAAAAAATGGTTTGGATACAGGAAGCAATTGCCAGTGCCAGGGAAGGCTTTGTTGTTATGGCAACGTGGAAATGACTAGCAAGCAAATGGAGACCAGCAAATCCAGCCTCTCTTCTGTTAGCCTCCTGGGTTTTTCACTCTTCATTACTGGCAGAGTTTACGCGTTTAGCAAAACAGATGTCAGAATCCCAGCTTAGCAGCATAAAAAGTATGTTGTACCAGAGATGCATGCACTTAACAACCGACACATTACAGAAATAAAATTCTGACTTCAGAGTAAGACTCCAGAATTAAACCTCAGTGCATGGCTAGTTTGCATCTGTAGGTCTTAGTAACCAAATCTTGTATTAGTCTTCATGCATAAATGCTTTCTGTAAGCCTAATGGGTTACTTATTTCCCCTATATTCATAGAACAATGGAAATATCCATGGCCATGTTAACATGGAAAATTTCATCAGGTCCCCCAAACCTAGACAAAGAACTACAGGAAACTTCTAAGTGCTGAGATTAGAATTAACATTCCCCAGGGGCAAACCCCTTTATTGGTTAGCCAACACAAAGTAGTCAGTTTTGAAATCATATATGTAGTTCATGAGTGGTGATCTGCAGGGACTGCCACTGCCTCTGTCCAATGAGGTAACGCCACAAGAGCTGCCGTAGCTATGGTGGCACCTCCTCTCTACCCTTCCCAAGTGGTTCTGCGGTGACAGCACCTCAGCTAAAGCTACCTACAGCAGGGACTGTCATCCATTCCTGACTCATGGGCCTGATGTAGGAAAAGGGGGGTGAAAAAATCCTCCAATCACTAAGCTCTTCAAGCTCTGGACTTGCAATCCCACCAATTCTCACACTGTAAGTCTCTGTCCTGGAAAACTCTACCCCTTAAAATATCTATATAAAGTCTTCTCTATTATTGAATCCCTTGCTGTCTTCTCACTGGTGCAGAGGCAGCCATCCTCCTGGGATTTTCCCTCCCAATAAATCTCTTGTGTGAAATTTGTTGTGCCGAGTGAATTTGTATTGGTATTCCTTGGCTCCCAACTGCTGGGATACCTTTCAGAGCTGCAAAATTTAAAATGTATGTACCACTAGGAAAAAAAGACTCAGCAGTGTGTGTGTGTGTGTGTGTGTGTGCGTGTGTGTGTGTGTGTGTGTGTGCGTGTGTGTGTGTGTGTGTGTGTGTGTTTATGTGTATTATATTGTAGGGCAGGGGTCTGTTCAGGCAACTTAGCCTCAGTGGAGTAATAGGCCTTGAGCCCTAGAACCCTAGTGGTCAGTTTCTGCCTGCAGGGGGCAGAAGGAGTTAGGCTATAACTCCTAAGTCTTTGGCTCCTGTTTTAGTCACAACCCCTCACAGCTGTCCCATGGGAGATGTGTGCTCTATTTGTCAGACAATGCCCCAAGCTCCCAGCATTCTAGCTGGACCCTACCCCTAGACATCTGACCACAGCCAGGCATGCCTCGTCCCATACAATATAAGGAGTGGTTTGCCCCCTCCTCCCTCTCTTGCCCTCTTCCTCCCTCTCTTGCTCTGTCCCTTCTCTTGCTCTTCGTCTCCCCTTGCTTCTTTTCTTCCTCTCTTGCTCTCTTCCTCCTCACTGTTTTCTCTCTTGCCTTCTTCCTCTTTTTCCTGCTCTTTGTTCTCTTCTCTTGCCTTCTTGCTCTCTTGTTTCCTTTCTCTATTTTTCCTTTTCTCCTCTTCTTCCTCTTCTTTCCTTCTCTCTACTTGACTAGCCTATTTTCTCTTTCCTATAATAAAGTATCTCATTTATACATTGCCTCTTTTTTGACTAATGTGCCCCAATACAGGCCTCAGCTGCAGAGAGAGAAAGAGAGACCCAGGCCACAGCAGTGAGCCACCAAGCCCCGCATTATATCATTTGCATTTAAGATACAACACTAACTTGTGGGGAGCCACAGCTGCCACCATATATATATATATATATTGAACACGTGGTCTCAGGCCAGAGCAGAGAGCATTGAGATAAACAAGCCTTAGTTGGAAAAGCTGTGTGCCTCTAGTTTGTGATGCAAGCTGGCATGATTTTCCCACAGCCTATTATGTTTTGCCACGTAGCCGATGCTGATTGGGACCAGGGAAAGTATTTAACCCATAAGGACTGGGGGCTGGAAGGGTATTGAGTAAGTATGTAGAGATAGTAACTATGTAGAATTAGGGCTGGTGATAGGCTGGGAGAGATAGTAAGTATGTAGAGAAAGAATAGTAGTAAGTATATATAGAGATAGATATAGATATGGATATAGATATAGATAGATATAGATAGAATTAGAGGTAAGATGTAAGATTTAGGAGTAAGTATGTAGAATTAGGGCTGATGATAGGTTAAGAGAGATTTAGGAGTAAGTATGTAGAATTGGGGCTGGTAATGGGATAGGAGAGAAGATGTAGATATAGAAGATGTAAGGATAGTAAGTAAGATGTGATAATTAGGAATAAGTATGTAACTAATAAGATGTAACTAATAAGATGTAAATAGTAATAAGAAAGACGTAAGAAGAAGATATAGAAGAATAATATAAAAGAAGCTAGCTAGCTAGAGAAGAAGTAAAAATGAAGGTTCCTGATTAAACTGCATGGAGAAGGGCTCGGTGTTTGTCTCCTTACTTCTTGCTGGACTGGTAAGGCGGCCGACACTAACTTAGTCCAACAAACAGGAAGCAGCTAGTTCTTCAGATACCTTTAGTAAGAGATAGGTGAGCTAGCAATAGGGGAAATCTTTACTTCAGGTACTTGTGTTTATACATACACATGCATATAGATATGTGTATGTAATGATAATAAAGAAAAGGAGGCTATCAACCTGAGACCGTTGGTATGGGAAGGGTTCAAGAGAGGACAGCTGATAGAGGCTATTGAGATGAAAGGAGAAAATGTAGTAATTCTAATTGTATTAAAAGTTTTTAAAAACCATATATCTGTATCCCTCATTCCATATGAAACCTGGCCTCTCTCCTATTAATGAAACATATTTCCAGAGTCATAGAAATAAGAATTTACATTGAGGGCAAATTACTACCTGTTTCCTCTGTTGCTTTTGAGAACTATGTATTTGACTTCTATCTTTTTTTAAACCTCCAAAGTTTTGTCTTATTTGCATAATGGACAAATAAGGTAGGTTAAACAACTTGCCCAAAGTCACACAACTAAGTAGAAGACCCAGTTCTTTAAAGCTCCTCTTAAAATAGTATTTTAGTTATGTGTTTATGTCTGTGTGTGGATATGTACATTTAAGTGCAGGCTCCCTCTATAGAGGCTGGAGGTGTCTGATTTTCCCAGAGCTGATGTTGAAAGACCCCCATAGCTGGGGAGACCCTCACGCAAGTCTCGGGATAACTCGACCACCCAATAACTCACGAGAGACCGAACTTGCTGCAATCACATGAGGTTTTTTCAGGCCAGACCTGGGTCGAACTCATAGCCTGGCAGGCCAGAGGGGTTCAACCACAAACACAAGAAGTGAGGGGTATTTAAAGGGAAAAATCACAAACTAGGGGGGTGAAGGAGTTACCAAGGAAACATAACAAGAGAACAGTGGAAAATTCTAAAGAGACCCAGCCCCTATTTGAGTCAGGGTCATAAGTAAGACGTCCTACACACTTATTATGCACAAGAATGTGGTCTGGTCAATGTTATTCACTTTATGGCTGACCATTTCCTAGAACTACCCAGATGGCTCATATCCTGCCTTTTGTTCTTGGACCTAACTAGGGGGAGCCTTTGTGGCCAACAGGTTTCTGAAACTGGCTAGTCTACATTCTTGGCTCATTACAGAGACCTTCTATGTCCTTTAAGTAAAGGTTATACAGTATCATACATTTCTACTAATACATTTCCCTTTTCATTAGCATGCTTTTTCCCAAATTTCTAAATTTTCCAGTCTTTCAATGTTATAGTGACTATGAGCTCCCTGACATAGCTCTGAGAACTGAATTCAGTCCTTTGCAAGAGCAGTATATGTTCTTAACTCCTGAATCATCTCCCTAGCTCTCCAGGCTCTGAAACTGTGTGTTAATCCACCAGAGTACTACTGCCCTCTGAAATCCAATTCAAAAGTTCAAAGGTCAGTTCCTCAGAGAGTATTTGTTAGATTTCCTCAGGCCAAATTACTTGTTCCTTGTTCCATTGTGGGACCTAGACACACACTGACACACACATGCACATGCACAAGGTACAGTGTTGCACTTCTTCACCAGCAGTTTTTGAGTGCCACCAATAATTCACCAGCTCAGAGATGAGAGAGGCAGTCTGCTTGCCTGCATGTTTCTACCAGTGCTTGCAATACTGGAAGGGGAAATCAGGGTCTGGAACTAACACTGTGGTTCCCAGTCTCCTCCCTAGATATCTAGGTACCACTGGTATGCCACCTGGAGAGGAGAGCCAGGAAAGATGGCCCCCAGTCCATATTTCCCCTCAGGGCATCTGTAAGGCAGAAAGGAAGATAAAAGCAGACTCTAGGATAATCAGGATCATGTCCAGTAGGGAGCAAGTGCCAAGTATCAGAAGGGCAGGAGAAGAGGAAAGACCTTTGTGAGTCCTAATGGCATAGCAAAGACATTCCTTGTGGCAATCTTTAATGAACCAGCTCTCAGAGGCAATACTTGCTTGTTCATATTGCCTTAGTGGGGGTAGATATGGATGCATATGCTTTATTCCAAGAGAATCATACATATTTTTGGAGGAAGGACATGGGAAGATCCAAGAAGGAAAGGTCATTGGCTGAAGGCTAAAGCTCTGATACCTTATTAGCATGAAGAAGAACTCCAGGTACTATGCTAGATGGCAGAGTACCTGTGGTCCTTTCAGTTCCAGGTCCTGGTTACCTGTTCCAGAACAAGAGACAAGGAGAGAGTAGCTCCATTCCTGCTGTTCTCAAATCTCTGAGATTCCAGGGGTTTGAGCTCACTCAACCTCCCCAGTTCTTATGCCTGCCTGGTAGCATAGCCCACTTGTACTACACATACACACACACACACACACACACACATATACACACATACACACACACTCACACAAATGTATATATATTATATATTTATTATATATTTAATGTTTATTATATATAAGATACATGAAGGAAACCGTCCTGCAGTCTCTCTTCTTCCGTGGGTGCTCACGAACTGGGGTAGTTGAGTTTCTGTGAAAATAAGCGGGGCGGGAGACAAAGAGCACGACACCAAGTAGATTTATCAAGGTGTGTCTTTTACTGAATGAACCAAGATATATATAGTTCAAGCAAAACAATCCTTCAGCTATTAGCATAGACATGAGAACAGGGAAATAACATCCTTCAAGCAAGAGCTCTAGGCAGTAAAGCGGATTAGAGGTCTCAGTTCCTTTGAAGTCTAGGCTACCAGTTCTGTCTTTGATCTCTGGTGCTGTCTCCGGTGCTTCACACCTGATGCGCCAGGCAGAGCAGCTGCCTCAGGAACCCTGTTGCGGGCAGAGCAGCTCAGTGGGACACTACAGATATATGTTGAGATCTAGGTAAAAATATTAAGGCCTAGGTGAAACTTTAAAGCCTAGGTTACTATCACTTGTCTAGGTTGCCATTTTGTGCTGTTATTAATATTATAAGAAAACTTTCTTATATGTTTTTTTCTGCTGTTACTTGGAAACATTCTAATGCCCAAGTTGATTACATATTCTGTTATGTTCTGTGCTCTTGAAAACTGTAGCTGCCAGCAGCTTTGGGTTCCTGTGTTCCTGAAAGGAAAGCTGGAGTTGTATGGAAAGGATGGCGAGAGAAATAACGAGCCAAGACAAAGTTCTCTGACCAAGACTCAATCTTTATTACTTGAGTCTGAATGTAGAGGGGGAAGACTAATCCCCAACTTTGCCAGGATCTCATTGCTTTGTCTTGCTTTGTGGAGATCTTGTCAGGCAGACAAGCTCAGCTGCTCAGCAGGTGCTGGCTTCTTGCAGGAAGCTGCAGATGTGGCAGGGGAGTAGACTTTACCTAGGTTGGAAGACTCCACCCTAGGCGGGTTAGCTGACTATGGCAAAGCAAGATCTGATTCAGCCTGCTCAAGGCTTGAAGAAGGGCACAGGAAACCAATCATGAATGATAGAAGTCAATAGAATGGCTTTGGATAGCTGTCCACACTAAGTTTGGACCCAAAGCAACCACCCACCAGCACCTCTTGTACCTGTATATAGGCTTTTGTGGATTTGCTTTGCTAAGCTGTCCCTGGGATGGACCTAAGTGTAAAGATATAAGAAACTATATTCTTACACTAATGTAAGAAACTATTTGGATCAAGACTTCCATTTTGAGTAGGGATGGAGTAAAATTTAAGTTCCCAAGACCCCCCGGGAACTGACATCCTGCTTGGCAAGTACCTTAACCAGTAAAAGCAGGATAAGTGTACAACAAAGACAGGTTCCTAAGGAAACTCCCTATCCCTAAATCCTGATTGGTAGAATAATTTGGCTCAGGAGTTTTTTGGACTTGAAGCTTAAAAACATTTCAGCTCCTGGAATGTGATCAATCAGTCTTGGGGTGTGGCATTCAGTAAACCATCCTACCCCAATTTGACTAAGATTGCCATTTGAGTGGTTTGTGTCTATTCCCAAACCCAAACATCCATATATACATATACATGCATATACATACCTATACATATTTTGCCCAAGTCATATAGCTAACTAGAAAAAGAAACAATTCTTTTCTTTTCTTTTTTTTTTTTTTTGGTTTTTCGAGACAGGTTTTCTCTGTGTAGCCCTGGCTGTCCTGGAACTCACTCTGTAGACCAGGCTGGCCTCGAACTCAGAAATCCACCTGCCTCTGCCTCCTAAGTGCTGGGATTAAAGGCGTGTACCACCTCCGCCGCCGCTGCCGCTGCCTCTGCCTCCTAAATGCTGGGATTATGCCGCCGCCGCTGCCGCCGCAGCCACCACCACCACCACCCGGCAAGAAGAAACAACTCTTAAGGCTTGACCAAAAAATATTAGTGTAGTTATGTGTATATGTCTGTGTTATATATGGAATATGTATATATTATGTATATGTGGATATATATGTACATATACATATGCACCCATACCAGCATGGCAGCACTTGTCAGTGTAGGTGACTTTTTTCACTTATATAAATATATCTGTACCTCCTAATGATTTCCCACATTGGTAAAGCCCATATCAGTGTTATCTAATACAGAGAGGATCATACATGGGCATTGGCCCGATGAAAGTAGGAACTACAACAGCTGACAGTGGTGGTCTACTTCATAGCTTAAGATAGTTTCTTAAAAACAGTTATTAAAAGAACAAGTCATTGGTTAGACATATCACTGGGCAAAGAGAAAACATACTACTTTACTTCTTTCATTTTTACTCTTTACGAATTACATTTTCTAGTGTGTGTGTTTGTAAGGACATTTATGTGCCATGTGTTCATGCATTGTCAAAAGACAAATTGAGAGGTGGGTTTTTCCACTCTCCCATTGAACTGAAGAAATGAGGTTTAGCAGCAAGTGCCTTAAGCTGTCTGAACTGTCTCCCTAGCCCTCTTTTTAACCATATACAAAGTCACATTAGTCTACCTTATAAATGATCAAATATACAAATAAACATTCAATAAAATATTACATAGCACCACCAAGATCCAGCCCATGGTTTACATGTGGGATGTATATTCATATTCGATAGTAAATGTATCCTTGCTATAGAGATTTTAAGGAATCACTACGGTCTTCCTGCATAGCTATTTAAGTGATATTTAATTAATATTTAACCTATGACCACTTTGCAATGATTTTTCATTTTCTACATCACTTACTAATGAAATACAGATGTCTGCATCAGTTACTGGCACAGAAGAAAAACTCAGTAAATACTTGTTGGATGGAATTATACATCCCAGGATATCTTGAACTATACCAATGTAATCTATAGATTGTTTTAAAATATGTGACCTTAATGTACATTTTATATAATCATTAAGGAAATAGGTATGATAAAGTTTAAAATTTTGTTTTCTTCTTAAAATTTCCGTGGTTTCCAGTTCTATCTCCCATGCTCAACCCCCCTTCCCCCAGCCAAAACAACTTTCCCTGTCTTCTAGAGCTTTCTCACATTTCTCTTCAAAATATTTATTATGGCCTTTGGCTGGCAAACCATAATACATACAATATAAAATTTGTGAACTGGATATAAAAACATTTTTCAACATAGTGCAAGTGAAGCCAACAACTTACACTTGAAGCTCTATCTTCAGGTTAAGTTCCTCACACTCTTAAGGTTCAATGGATCCAGAGATTACGAACTCCAATACATTGAGTCACATCCTAAACTTCACTAACACACAGCCTTCTTGGAGACCCAAGCCTCGCTTCTCGACGCTAAAACCTCAAACCCCACCCCTATCAGCGCACAGCTGGCCTGTTGCCATAGAAACTCCACAAAGCACCATGGCTGCCGCCGGCCAGGCAGAGGAGTGTTTACCACTGCCGGCGGCAGAATCATCCAAGACAACCTTACCTACACCACCGGCAGTTCCCGCCACCGGAAAGAAGCAGAAGAAAGGTCTGGTGTATCCACATCCCCCGAGGAGCTCCCGCCTGAGTCGTTCTGTCATGCGCTGGCTCCAGGGCCTGGATCTCAGCTTCTTCCCTAGGAATGTCACCAGGTGCTGATGCCAGACAGGACCAAGTGATTCACCCTTTCCTCCCCAGGTGTCACTCTCCCTTAGGCCACCTGCAGCACTCAGTTCAGGCTCTCCCTAAGCCTTGCCCTGGCCTTGCTTTGTCTCCTCATAGAGAGCCCCACTCCATCCAACCCCCTGCTCACTGATGCCACTCAGCAAACTTATCAAGATAGGAAACTCCAGAAAAACATGCAACATTTTGTTCATTGATTTTATTCACCTGATCATTAAATTGTAGAGTTAAGCTAATCCGGAATGCTTTGATAATCACATAAGATGAGGTTTTTGTTTTGTTTGTATTACTCATAGTAAGGATCAGTTTACCTTTCTTTAGAAAAATGTATCTAGTTACCTGAAATTTCCAAAAGCTGCGGTTTAACGGAAACGACAGTGAATGTAGCCGGCTGTTACTATCGAATGTGAACAAAATTCCATAAGAATGAAAACCATAAATCTTTTGTGGGAAAACGAGTAATGCCAGTATTGGGTTTTTCAAAAATCTGTGAACCTTTCAATAAGCATTTTAATCACTTGGCAACATTGTTAAATGTAATTAGGAGGATTCATTAAAGGAACACCTAAGCTTTAGATTAATTGTAGCAAACTGCTTTCCCATTGAGAATCCTTCTCAGAGAAACGAACCAACACAAGTTTTCCAAGATATTTTGTCCATATAATGTTTTAACCATTAATTATATAATGATCTTAACTACACCTTCCCTCCCCCCATTTCCTTATTGTTATGTATCAGAGATTTTTCAAATGGCTACCTAGTTGCAGAGATATTCTGTATATATTACCCTTGGGACCTTCGATTATCATCCTTCGAAAATGGTACCTCCTTAAAAGTCAAGTTGGATAACTGGGCACAAATAGAAAAGGTAAGGCCCCAAATTGACAAGAGTTTACTGTGAAATTTGTTTTAGATAGTACACTATATCTCTGTGTGAGAGAGAAAAACAGAAAGACAGGAGAGAGAGAAAGAGAGGGAGGGAGGGAGAGAGAGAGAAGAGAGAGAGGCTATGTCAAGTCTAGGATATAATGATTAGTCAAATTCCAATTGTTTATATTACAAAACTATAAATTATGAAATCTTTAGTATATGACAATTAAGGTGATATATAATAGTAGCTTTCTTGAAGAAATAATAGTGAATGTTGATAATTAACATAAAAAATGAGTTCAAAAGAGAAAAGAGTTGGTTAAAGTAAATCCATAGCATTTGATTATTTTTCTAGAACTTCTGATGAAATATTTTCTATTATCAAAGTTTCTAGCGAAAAAGAAATTAAAGCTTCCTAAAGAACTAATCCATGGGACCATTCACTGCAAGGCCGGGGTTCCTGAGATACTGATCCAGGAGATTTACACTTTACTAACACATCAAGAGTAAGTAGTTTGAAATTTTCCAATGGCACAATTTAACGTAAACTTAGGATGCTAGAAGGCTCGCTCCTAAGGTATAGTTTGCCAACAATATTTTGTTTCTTCCTTCCAGAATTAGAAGTATCCAGGATGATCTCGCCAACTTCACAGACTACAGTTACCAAATGCGTTTGCCCCTGGTTCCCAGGAGTACAGTATCAAAGTCTATTAAGAATAACATTAGGTTATCAGAACTACTAAGCAACCCGAATACACTCAGCAATGAACTCAAGATCGAATTCCTCATCCTTTTGCAAATGCTGCAAAGAAAATTAAGCAGAAAATTGAACCCAGGTAAGCCTTCCCTGGAGGCAGGTGAGCGCTTTTGAAATCACCAAGGCAGTTCCTAAACTGAAATGAGAGCAAAATCATGCAGTAAAAGGATTTATTATCATTGGAGTGGATTGCTTTGCAGTCAATTCCTTTTTTTGTTGAAGTGTATGTTACACAGAGATACACACACATTTTTAGAAAAACAATTTGTCAGCCTATTAATTAAACTTTTGTGGAAAATGCATTTCAACTCTAACTCAAGGGAGCAGGAACGTTTGACCAAAGTGATTCTGAAGCTGTTGGGAAAAGCTTAGATTATCACAAGTCACTCTGGATGCTACTGGGAAGAAAATGGTCAGAGATCTTTTTATCTGTAGTATATCCGTTGGTATGTGGATGGAAGGGCAGGTTCCCCTAAGGTTCACCCAAATAATCGTTAACACTGGTAGGATTTGCTGAAGGAGACAGAGGCAGGAGGATCATGAGTTTGAGGCCAGCCTGGGCTACACATTTTTGCCGGTCATTGGTGGAGCACACCTTTAATCCCAGCACTTGGGAGGCAGAGGCAGGCGGATTTCTGAGTTTGAGGCCAGCCTGGTCTACAGAGTGAGTTCCAGGACAGCCAAGGTTACACAGAGAAACCCTGTTTTGAAAAACCAAAAAAAAAAAAAAAAAAAAAAAAAAAAAAAAGACATCTTAAACTCTTGCCATACTGCTCATTAATTGTCCCAGGCAGGTGTGAAAGTGGTTTTCTGATGTCTATCATATATCTTATCCACTACCCATATTTCACACCTAGAAAACTGAGCATTTCTGTAAGATACCAACTATCCAAGAAATATGCATGCCACTAGAATGTAAGAGCCTTTTTCTCTCTGGTATATGGAAAGTGGAACCATGGAAGTTGAATTATTCTCCAGGTTAGGGCTACTTGGATAGCCCGCAAGTGAGTGCAGTGCAGGGTTTTGTCTACCCTTACTAGGCTCATTTTCCAGACTCCTATATTATATTGTTTCTCTTCTTTGACTTGTTATGGTCTCTGGCCTTACTCATGAATGTGTGCACAAACAAAGAATACGAGGCATTAATTCTTTTGCAGAATTTTATATTCAAAATGTGAATATTTTAAACATGACAATTTTGCTGCAAAATGTGTCACATGTCCATTTTATATAATACATGAACAATTTTAAAAGCTGATGATGATGTTAGGCACTTGTGCATCTCTATAGAGTTTATGAAATGGAGTATCACCAATACCTTCCCCCTCTTTGACTGAGCTTACCACACCCTCCACCCACGGAAACCTATGCCTTCCTGCTTTTGTTGAAAGTTTCTTCGATTAAAATAAGAAATAACCAACAGGTACTATCATGTTATTCTGAATTTTAGCCACACATATACGCACTTGTGTTTGCATGTTGTGCGTGTGTTGTATGAGCGACTGAGTCTGGGGCCTTATTTGTTCTAAGCAAGTCCTTTACCATTTAGTTATTTCTCTATGCTTTATACAATCCTTTATCTCCCTTTGTGGGTTTCTTTAATTTTGTTGTTGTTTTTCAGAGAATGTCTTTGACTTTTTTTTTCTTTTTTTGAAAAATACTTTTTCTTACCCCATATCCTGATACAGTTCCCCTCTCTCAACGCCCCCTGGTTCCTTCTTGTCTTCTCTCTTTTTTTTTTTAATTATGTGCATACAATATATATCCTGATTGCAGTTTTTCCCCACCCTCTCCCAGGTCCTCCCGGCTCTTCTAACTCTCAGCTTCGTACCTTCCTACTCTCTCTCTCAAGAACAGGCAAATTCAAAATACAAACAAAACAACCAAATAAAAACAAAAGCTAGGAGCACAAGACATGAGTCTCCACATCCTGGCTAGGTTTCTTCTAAACCAAGCCACCAGACCCGACTGAATGTTTTATTTCATTTAAAAGTCCATCTTTATTCCTGTATATGGTTTTCTTTTGAATATACCTTCATATAGCCATTATCACTTCTCTCCCTCTTTAAATAATTAATACTCAAGTCTCCTATGGTGTTTTGTATTTTTCATTTTGTGAGTGTAAGTGAATATGTTGTATGTGTGTGAATGTGAGTGTGAGTGTGTATGTGTGTGTGTGACTCTGTGTGTGTGTGTGTGTGTGTATGTGTATTGTACCGATCAGCTGGTACAAAGTCTGACAGTCCTCTGAGGGGGGAGTGAGGATTATAGGAAATACAGAAGACTCAGAGACATAGGTTAGAAACTGGGAAGGCTGTCCAGTGCTGTGGCACCCCCCAGTTTAATTCTCTTAGGCTTTATATACTTTACAGTATTGTGAGAAACAAAGTCACAAGCCAGCAGAGACAATGGCTGACATACATTTGATATCTGTATCCATCCAGAGGCCTCCCTATTCCTACTTACTCCTTCCTCCAGGATTAACAGAACATTTAACCCCTCACCTGAGCTTCAAGTACATCCCCTCTTATAGTTCCATGCGTCAGCAGGCCAGGAAATCTGCCAGTAGACCCTGGCCTGAACTGACTCTGCCTGACAGGCAGGCTTTCACAGAATCAGGCAAAATGGTTCCCAACTGTGTATGTGTGTGTGTGTGTGTGTGTGTGTGTGTGTGTGTGTAGACCACACCATACATGGTCAGAGGAAAACTCTGTGAAATCAGTTCTCTCCTTCTGCCTGAACTTTTTAACCTGCTGAGCCATGTCACTGGGCTCATCTTGATTTTTTGGCACTTTTGATTATAAAAGTTGTTTTTAAAAATCTATCCCCAAAGCAGTTGATAGCAATTGTTATTGTTCTAGGAATGCTCCCACGGGGGGGGGGTGGTGGATTTGTTTGTTTGTTTTTCCCTCCAAAAGCATGAGTCCTGAGTGGGAACACTTCCTGTAAGATAAGCTACAAGGATGGAAAGGGCCTTTAGGGGTTAAGAGAAAATGTTCGTGTACAACTTAGTTTAAAATAAATCTGAAAAAAATGTGAAAATAATTTTATCACAAAAGCAGATACAGGTCTGCAAAACAAAATAGATGCTGTATGACTTATTTACACAAACGACAGAAATGGGTAGAAGAACCTTCCTGCCGTCCATGTCCTCATGGGAAGTCCGGGCAGCAGTGGAGGGCTTGGAGTACTGGCACTCTGCGACTTATTTCGCGCTGTGTAGTATGTGGACTCATTCTCCCGAAAGATTGTTGGACTGAATTATACTTATGGCTTATCTTTTTACGTAAGATCTCAAATAAAACCGTATTAAAACAGAAGGGGCCACCTAGAAGTCGCAGTGGGAAAGGAAGTGCATCACAAAGCACGGTGACCTGGGCTTGATCCACAAGGAGAAAGTGGACTCCCGTAGGCCTTTGTCTCATTTCTATGATACGCATGACCACCCTCCCCCCACCCCCCACATACATTCAAATAAACAAATACAAGCAACAAAATAGTTAAAAAATTACAGAAACATAAAGATACTACCTTTAAAGTAATATTTTAAAATACTGTGATTCCTTTGCTCAGCAATAATTACCAGGAGGTCAGGAATAGAGAGATGTGGTTCAGCTGTTAAAGGCACTGGCAGATCTATCTTCCAGAGGATCTGAGTTAAACTCCCAGCATGGACCCATTGATTGTTAGGAATTTTTTTAAATGCCTTTGGTGTTTGTATTTTATAGGGTGGTTTGATGTCAAACCAACAGTGGGAGAAATCACAATCGACCGTCTTCCTGCCCATAGCTATAAGCGCAGATACAAGTCAAAAGGTTTAAAGGAAAAAGCTGCGGCCTCTTTACGTAAGTTTTGGGTGTAAGTCTTTTTTGTCAGCTGAGCTTATAAGACTGTTCCTTTACTGTTTTAGAATCAGTTCAACTGTTGGTTTGAACTTCACAATACAACCAGGTATTAACTTAGTGCTCCTCGACAAGGAGAACGACATAGTCAAAGGTTTTCTTCTCAACGCACATTAACATAAACCACCGGAGTTCTCATATATCCTCAAGTGCTTCTGACTGAAATAAGGGAAGCTCCACCAAGCTCAAAACTCATTCCCTGGGGAATGAGCCAGTCCAGGGGTGACTGGAAGACACTGGGAGATCTGGACTTCCCAGAGTGGGATGACAAGGGGACACTTATTTAAACCTTGTCAACACAGAAACCTCTGAATTACAACAAACCACAGTTCATGAGAACAAAGTCAGCCGTTCCCAGCTATTGTGTAGCTAATCAGTTAAGAAGAGCTTTATTTTTTACCTTTTATTTTCTATGGCTGGAAAAATTGAAACAGTTTTTCTAGACTCAACAACATGTAATAGAATTCAAGTTTTTTTTAAAAAGATATATATTTTTTATGTGTATGAGTACCCTGTACAGATGACCATGAGCCATCATGTGGTTGCTGGGAATTGAGCTCAGGACGGCCCCGCACACTCCGCTGGCATAATTCACTGTAGTTGTCTTCAGACACACCAGAAGAGGAAGTTAGATTTCATTATAGGTGGTTGTGAGCCACCATGTGGTTGCTGGGATCTGAACCCAGGACCTTCAGAAGAGCAGTCAGTGCTCTTACCCACTGAGCCATCTCTCCAGCCCCCGGAATTCAAGTTTTGCTTTTAATAAACTACACAGGACAGACATACCTGCCCACCTTGCTTGCTGCCTGGTGGTGACTTCTTTCGCTTTGCAGGAGAGGGTAATTGCCCCCAAAGCAAGGTTCTTATTTTTTTTTTAATTTAATTTTTGTTTTGTTTTTGTTTTGACACACCATCTCATTTTAGAGCCCAGGCTATAATTTATAGCAGTCTTCCTGCCCCAGCCTTCTGAATGTCTGGTTATAGGCATTTAGCTCCATACCTGGCTACAATGAATAGTATATTTGCTTATTATACATTTTCACTTAAAAGTTAGGGCTTCTCTTGAATATGCATTTACTGAATACTCTATATTTTATCTGACAGTTCTAAAATATTAGCAAGTTCATTATAGAACATATTCATGTTGGAGCAAGTTCCTTTAAGTGCTAAATTTTAATGAGCTCAAGGGGTTACTCCTTGTTCCCATCAGATACGATAGAGCAATCTCAATAGGTCTATTAGAAAGGAATTATGACCTCTGGTAGCCTTTAATATATATACAATATATAATGCATCATAATTATTTTTAAAAATATTTCAATCCTTTTAAAAACTCATAAATTATTATTATTATTTAGTTTTGGTTTGTTTAATGGCCTTGTAGAACAAGTGTTCTTCAGAGCCCAGATTGAATACCCACACATGAGGCTGCCCATCAATCCCCCTAATGTATTCATCTACCTCAAACATACAACACTTAGTATGTTAGAATCCAACAGACATGACTCATGATGCTTCTTTGAAAAATCATCCAGAGTTGCTCTTTAAATTCCAGAAATGTGTCTGTCTTTCAGCTTTCATAAGCCTTCCGCATGTGATTGAGAATTGGCTCCAGCTTGGTAGGGCTGTCAGTAGGAACAGTATAGAATGGGAAGAAGAACTGGAAGGAATTATAGAATGGGATGAAGACTATGAGGGGAATTTGGCTCCCTCCTCATCTCTTTGCTTCTTTTTTCTTATGGATGTTCGATCTGACTCGGGATGGGAAACGGTGGGAAGGAGCACTGGGTTCTCACCATGGTTTCCTTCCTTTGTAAGAAAGAGAGGCAGCATACAAACTCCTGGATTTTACTCCATTCCCACAGTGGTACACATGAGTTAATTAACTAACTAATTAAAAAATTTACAACAGGGCCGGCCTGTGTTGTGCTAGCTAGCTTTATGTCACCTGGTTAAAGGCTAGAGTCATCAGAGAGGAGGGATCCTCCATTTGAGAAAATACCTCTATAAGATTGGCCTGGAGACAAGCCTGAAAGACTTAATGATTGATGTGAGGGAGGGCCCAATCCATGGTGGGTGGTGCCATCCCTGGGCTGGTGATTCTGGATTCTATGAGAACGCAGGCTGAGCAAGCCATGGGAAGCAAGCCTGTAAGCAATACCCTTCCATGGCCCCTGTAGCAGCTTCTGCCTCGAGGTTCCTGCCCTCCTTGAGTTCCTGCTCTTACTGTTAATGAGGTGATATATGGAACTGTTAACAAACTTAGCTCTTAGCTTCTGCCTCGAGGTTCCGCCCCAAGTTGCTCTACTCATGTCTGAATGCCAAACTAGGTAAAATGGTTTCTGTCTGTGTTTAAATCCATCACTTGTCAGGTTGAGGCAGGAGGAGTCAGAGTTTTAGAGCAGCTTGAACTACACAGTGAGAAGCTGTGTCTAAACAAATTAATCAGAAAGTAAAACATAAAAGAAATAAGGGAATGCAAACGGCCTGTTCTTTTTCCTGCAGAAAGCACTTCATGGAGAATGAGTGTTTGCTTTTCCCATTTGAAAAATGAACTACTGCATATCTATCCTCCTCCAGTCTTCCCATTAGTGACTCTCTGGATGGCCTTTTCAAAATGGCTTATGGGTATGAGGAAGGATACCCTCACTCTACAAGGCCAACTTGAATGGGATGTTGAACACACACTGTCACACTTTACATTTCTCAATCCTGTTCTAGCTGCTTAGATTCTTACTCTAGCCACACAAGGAATGCTGTGAATTTGATTTGGGTCATTTAACATAGGTGCACTATTTTAAACATTAGGTGATTTTATTCACCTAATTCCAGTTCAGTTGTTTTTGACAAAAAGGATGCAGACTATCTCTTCAAGTCAGAATTCATACACTCTTTGTAGAAGGAGGAGAAACAAGTACTGCAGTCCAGGAACTTGGCTGTTTAGGTTTGGTTAGAATCTCAGTGAAGTTAGATTCTTCTGAATCTAAAATACAAAATCCCAAGTAACACTAAAACTAAGTTATGCTCTTGATTTCCTGTATTTATTTGCCTAAATCTTGTCTGAAGGGATAACTCATGCACATTTCTTAGTTGCCACTGGCTCATCATATTAGAACGGAGTGACCTGGAGTCTGGGTGCCCAGAATGGATGACAGAGTAATCAGAGCTCTATAAACTGTGTTATGAGCTACACATATTTGCCAAAGCTAAGTACAAAATCATGTCTCTGTTTGCTCAGCTGCCTTCTGAAGCAATATCTAAAAATATATGAGTCATATCAAATGCACCAAAATAAACCCTGGATATTTTTAGGCATTGCTTTTAAATTTACACACACACACACACACACACACACACATACACACACACACACGATGTACTATTTAATCATTCTGTTTATTAATTATAAACAATGCACAGACTATTGTCATAATGAATATTGGAGAGATAGTGATAGTGGCATAGATATCTCATAACCATGAATTAATTCTTTGTCACTTTAAATATCCCAGCAAAATCAGGCAATGATGGCAATCCACATAAAGAAATCCATGTGAAGCAAAGTGGAAGACCTTGTGAGATGACTGCAGCTGTGGAAGAAACAATGAAGGACACGGAGGAAGTAGCTATGAAGAAGTGATATCACTAATGTCTACCAAAATATGGGTATATAATGACCTCCAAGTCTTGGATGTATTTAAATAATAAATAACTTAAATTGGTGTCTTAATCATAATTCATCTAGAAAACATTGTCTTTTTCTGTGTATGTGACTCAACAAATAGTTAGCTTGTAAGTAGGTGCATCAGGAAACCACTGAATACAGCCAAACTCTATGGATAAGAAAGCAGCAAGCTGGCACAGGTTGTTAGATTCCATAGGGGCAAATTCGATGGAGGACTCAAACACTGGACTAGCCAGGTGTGTAACCATGGAAACTCTGGAGACTGATCAGAAGCATTCAGGTGCCAACTGCTGCTAGGGTCAGGAGTGTTCAAGTGTGACTGCTCTGGTCAAGAATGTTCAGGCAGGGCTGGAGAGATGGCTCAGCCACTAGAGGCTAGGCTCACAACCAAAAATATAAGAATGTTCAGGCAGCTGTTAGGGATTTTCTGAGAATGCTTCAGATTGTTGTTTCTCAGCAAAACCAAGGCTCCTGGTAAAGCCAGGCCCTGGTGGGTCCTGGCTGACCTTCAGTATGTGCCAGAAACATTAGTAAGTAAAAGTAAGTTTTAATGCCAATATGGAAGGATTTGCCACTGAGAGCAACAGCAAGCAGGCAGAGAGAAAGCGTCCTTTCCCCGTGTTCTTTATTTAGGCTGCCTGCAGAAAATGTAGCCCAGATTGAAGAGATTGGAAGCCAATCTCAAAAAGATCTGCAATAGAGGTATATCTTATCATCTTAAACTTTGAAGATTACAAATGGGTTTACCCATTTCAAGTGATTTAATTTCTTGATTAAGTCTCTCATAAGTATACCCAGCCACTGGTGTTTTAGCTAGTTCTGGATATAGTCCAAGTGGCCAACCAAGAATAGCCATTCCAAGAGGCAAGCAATTCTTAGCTTTAGCAATCCCATCAACTGACAGGAGTACTTAGTTGGAGAAGGGATCCAGGGTCTGTTTGAGCTGTAACAGATAGATACATGTCTTTGATTCCATGAAGCTTAGAACTGTTGGTGTAGTGAGGGTAATGAGATATAGAGCCATCCATCTGGGTAAACAGCATGTGAGTGAGAGACTTTCAAATCAACTCAGTTCCTGGGTAGGGTGTTCTTGGTGATAGGGTCAGCTGAGTTGAAGACACAATTAGTGTGTTCACTGAGAAAGTATCTTAAGAGAGTAAGAGAACGTAAATATCAGAGACTTTTGTGGCTTGGGTCGAGAGGAGGTAAATTTCCTAGGATAGAACAGCAGTACATTAACTCAAGGGAGCTGAGGGACGAGGGAGGGTGCGGCCTTCCATGTGTTCGAGGTAATAGGGTAAGAGGTAAGAGTTGACTCCACCTTCTCTACCCTTCTGAGGACTGAGGGCAGTAGGGAACAGGAAGATGCCAGAGCTCTTGACGGTAGCTGAGTGACTTGAGGGATGAATGCCAGGCCATTATCTGACTCTCTGCACCTAGGAGATTCAAATATGATCGGAATATTTATGAGGTGGAGATATACCACTTCTGCAGCCTTAGCCACAGTAGGGCAAGCTTCCACCCATCCTGAGAAGTAAGAAGATCAATGATTTTTCTTTTTATTTAGGAAACAATTTGTGTGAAATCTGCCAGTGTTCCCTAGAAAGACTACCCCCAAACTGACTTGGGTTAAAAGGAGAAGGAGGGGTCGCAAAGCTTCCTATGGAAAGTTTGTGTGCAAGGGGTGGGCTTTCCTGAGTGATGGCCTTAAGAAAACCAGAAAGGCTAGGGTGGAAGAGGAGAGGTAGGAGGGAGCAGTGAAGGTCAAGGCCCACTATGAAAGGGCATGTGCATATCTGTCGGGAAGGGCTATTCCTGAACATCAGGGGGAAGTATCTGTTTTGTAAAGGAAGCCTGCCCCAGGGGCCTGTAATGGCTCCCATGGGCTGGAGAGCTTTTTGTTGGATACAATATCTAAATTCTTTAATGAATTAATGGGGTCATTTGAGAAATATCTTAGATATTTCTCTACTTGGGAACAATCAGACAAAGAAAAAGGAACATGGACATAGGAAGTCCCTTGAGTACCTGCCATCTCCCTGTGAGGGAACATTCCACCAGTGCCAGACCAGGGGGAGTCACTGGTGGGTACCAGGGAGGTGATGACACCTGGGGAGATGGAAGAGGTTAGGTGGCAGTAGGTGAGGGAGAACACAATGTGAAGAGCATAGAAAGTTTGAATGTAAGGGACTTCAGACCATCTGCCAGTGTGTAAGTTGACCGAAATAGTTAAGATCTGTGAGAACTTAAATGTAAAATGTGCCATGTTCTGGCTACTGAGACTGATTATAAAGATATTAAGTATAGATACGTGCATCAAGAAACCGCTGAGCAAAGCCAGACTCTGGAAAAGAAATGGCAGCTTGAGTGAGAACCTGCCAGAATGCCTTGACCTTTCAAATAGAAGGCAGAATCCAGGTGGGAAAGTTTGTTGGTTTATGCAAGGGCAAATCTCTCTCTCTCTCTCTCTCTCTCTCTCTCTCTCTCTCTCTCTCTCTCTCTCTCTCTCTCTCTCTCTCTCTCTCTCTCTCTCTCTGTGTGTGTGTGTGTGTGTGTGTCTGAATTTCAGACACTGGAATAGCCAGATAGGTAACCACGGGGAGTCTGGAGACCACAAGTGATGGTCATGGGTGAATGCTCTGGTCAACAGTTGTGGAGAGCCTTTTGGGGTGCTGACATTGGACTAGGACAAGAAAATGGTCTTCTGGCAGGAATCTGACATTGGCCATGACAAGGAAGTAAGCTCAGGCAGAAATCTGACATTAGGGCATGATAAGGAAGTAAGTTTTGGCAAGAATCTAAACTTAGGCTATGATAGGGAAGTAGGTTAAGGCAGTAATTTTAATCTTAGGGTGGCACAAAAGAAGTAGACTTCAGGCAAGATTTTTGGGCTAGGACAAGGAAGTGGGCTCAAGTATTTTGGTCATTATGACAAGACCTTTTAAACACTGTCACTGTGGGGACAGTATTCACAGGACTCTGCTTACTGCCTTGCCAGTTCCTTATTGTACTGCTCGCCCTTAATACCTGCATGTAATTAAAATGGTATAAAAAGTGGATTGGAAAAATTAAATTTGCCTTCAGTCTCAGAATTGATTGGGGTCATGCTACAATGTTGTCTAATTGTCTTTTTTCTTTTTAATCCTCATACCTACACTGCAGAACCTGTTGACTGACTGAGCAGGCTTAGTCAAACAGTACTTTTGTACAAAGTCTCAGCCAGGACTTTCTGAGAAATATTTCAGGTTTACTTTCGTAGAATAACTAAGTCTCTGAGCAAAGGCATGGTCTGGTGGTATTAAGACCATCTCCCTAAAATACCATTATCAGCTCTATCATTTTGAAAACCCTGTCTTGAAGAACTAACATAGTTACTAATAACTATGTCAGATACTGTTGAAAATACAAAAGCAGAATGTCACGGGCCAGCCAGCCTTGGCCCTTCAACCTGCGGGAGAAACAGGGTTCCGGTACAGGTCAGCAAGACATCGGTGGAGAAAAAAATTGGCACACACAGACAGGGACAAAAGAGAGTGTTGTATCTGAGTGTGTATTCTTAAAAATTAAACATCAGGCCTTTATGGTCATTACAAATGAAAAAGAAAAATCTGGCAGCTCAGCAGTCAAGGTACATCTGAGGCCATCTGAAACACACCGGGCCTAAAGCAGTAGCCACCTCTTCTGGACCAGCATGGCACCCCGGAGATCAGAGCGCTCAGGACCGACGGGACCCTGGCTGGAGTCCCGGGGGTGGGGTGGGGGGGTGGGGAGGGGGGGTGGCTGCTGACCACAGGAGGGTAGAGGGTCAAATGCTTGCTACAGCATTCACTCACTCACACATACACTAGGCTCAAGGTCCAGCCCATCCTTAGTAAATGCCTACTATGCTAATCTTCTTGGCTAGCAGAGATATGCCCCAGGAGTCCCATTCTTCTAATCCCTGGGAGTGGCTTAGCTGCAATTTTAATGTGGTTTGTCCTACAGACTGAAATGAGGATTTTTAGTTGACCTTGCCCTGGGATTATCAACTTCTATATAGTAAACTTCAACGCCCTACCTCCATCACTATCTCCCTAACAATGTCGGAGGCAATTAGTCTGAATGTGTAAGATTCCCTACAAAATTCCAAGCCAGGGTTTGGCTAAGATGTTGGAACATTGATGGTCAGAAAGCAACGTCCAATTTTTGTTTAGCTATTAGTAAATCATATCTTGGGGGGCAAGGACAAATCTGGGCCACCTCTGAGTTAGAAACGCCAAAAGGTCCCCAAGAGGCTGGCTACTTTCGAAGCTTTTCGCCTCAGGTCCGCGGTCAATTGGGCTTGGCTGTAGAAAAATTACAGAATGTTCACAGTTTTAAAAGCATGATGAAGCATAGTTCACTGTGATAGGAGTTCTTTTGCAAAACTTTATGAGTGGTGAGTCTGTATATTCTTCATTAGAAGCTAAGCTTCTATTTGTTCTAAGTTCACACATTCACACATCACATTCATTAATAAAATTTCATTGTGGGTGATTTTTATTATATATTGGATTATAAAAGTATTGTTCATCTTCAAGAATACCCTCAATTTTGAATCTGTTAAGCAACGTGACCCTCTTTTTGGCAATGAGTTGAGGGTAAGGAAAATCATGCTTTTCTTTTAATTTGGATCTGGTATTAAGGTTTCTACATAGTGCAACAGAAAATTCATAAGGTTAGCTTCCTGTGTCTGTGTGTACAGATGGCACACACTGTGTGTGTGTGGAATTCCACACATGTATGTGGAAGTTGAAAGGTCAACCTTACATGATGTTTCTAAGATGATGTCCACCTTGTTGGTTTTTCTTTCTTTTTTTTTATTATTAGATATTTTCTTTATTTACATTTCAAATGATATCTCCTTTTCAGGTTTCCCCTCAAAAAAAAAAAAAAAAAAAAAACCAAAACCCTATTCTCTCCCCCCTCCTCCTACTCACCAACCTATCCTCTCCTGCTTCCTGGCCCTGGCATTCCCCTACACTGGGGCATAGAGCTCACAGGACCAAGGGCCTCTCCTTCCATTGATGACCGACTAGGCCATCCTCTGCTACATATGCAGCTGGAGCCATGAGTCCCACCATGTGTACTCTTTGGTTGGTGGTTTAGTCCCTGGGAGCTCTGAGGGTACTAGTTAGTTCATAATGTTGTTCCTCCTGTGGGGCTGCAAACCCCTTCAGCTCCTTGAGTCCTTTATCTTCTTCATTTGGGGACCCTATGATTTTTTTTCTTATGTTTTCCTTTCCTTGAATCAGTTATTCACTGGTCTAGAACTTGCTAAGTAGCCTAGTGTGGGTTAAAATCCCCATGCTGCCACTAGGCAGGTGTTGGGCTGTGAGAAGAGGCAGGACTTCTCTCCAGGGGGGTGGAGAAGTGCAGTCTGAGGTCCCTTGGTTACTGCTGGATTTGGCTGGGGGTGGGGAGGGGTCCTAGTCTGCATGGAGGCCAAGGACATCAGGTTTTCAGACTCTTGGGCACCACAAAGCCACTGAGAATGGAGTGGGGGCCAGCAGGCAGGCTCTTGCAAGGGCTGAAGGGAAAAGAGGGGAGGAGAACTCCAGCTGGCTTCCTCAGGATGAGAGTGTCCTAGGCTTGTTCAGTGGGTGGCTTGGCTTGGTGTAGTCCATGGCTGGGAGTGCAGAGAAGCCTCCTGCAGGAGATTAGACATGGCTTTTTAGAGGAAGACCTGCTCCATTGTTCCCCACTGCAGATCCCAAATGAGAAGTGACAGTCTGAGGTTTTAAAGCATTTATTGTTAAGGTGGAGAGTTTGGTGAGTGAAACCTCCCCCCACCCCCTTTCTCAGGGTGGGCCTGAGGTTAAATACCTTTTGCAGGGAAGAGTGTTTGTGAAGGAGAGCTTAATTGGCTAAGCCCTTCAGGCCTTTAGGTGTATTAAAATGGAGATCTGTCTTGAGGCTACAGTTTTATGCGAGTCACAAAATCCAATTGAAGCAAATGTCATGAACAGATATAGGTAACTTACCTATTGTCATGTATTTTAATGGAAAAAAATCTGAAATGTAGCATATGTAAAATGTAAAATAGCATTTTAGCTGTCAAATATAGTTATTAAAGCTTTTAAATCACCTCAGATACCCATGAAAACATTTCGGAGGATAGGATTTGGTTTGGATCAACAGTGATACAGAGCTTCCTAGCTCTCTTGAATGAACTTACTGCTCCGAGTCTGAGGGTGGTAAAATCCCAAGATGCTCTGGAATCCATAAAGATTTTGGAAAACTTGAAATAGCTTATAGACTTCATCATTGAGGGGGAAAAATCAAGAATAGGGGGGTTTGAGACAGCAGAGTCATGTGACAAATAACAGGAAATCCTATTCTGGAGACCAGCACAGGGTGCAGATCTGAGTTTACTGCCCAGTCCATAAGCTTATAAACAGTGTTTGAGCCAATGGCAAGCCCCTACATCCTTGGCCAATCCTATCTTGCCACACTGTTGCCATGCGCCAATGAAAGACCTGCTTAGTTTTTATCACAATTGCTCTGTAGTACAGCTTAAGGTCCGGGATTGTGATTCCACCAGAGGTTCCT
>NW_022196905.1:194746267-194749551 GCF_008632895.1 Mastomys coucha
AAAAAAAAAAAAAAAAAAAAAAGAAAGACCTGCTTAGTGAGGTAACTCAGAAGAAGTCAGGGGGAATGTCATCAGCTGTGAGGACTTCAGTGAAGACAGGGGAAAGTGGCTACTACCCGATCATGATTTCTTTTTGCTGGCTTGCCAGTGTGCCAGGAGCCATCTTTGATCTAATGCTGTGTGCAGCAGCTGCAGGTAGGGACTCTTCAAGGGGTAACAGAAGCCTGGGGCTCTCTTCCCTACTTTTTTTCTTTGACAAGGTTGACTTCCACAAACCCCACGTATCATATACTGAATAAGAGAATCAGAATAGCAAGTGTGGGCACAGTGGCCACACTTGATCTAGAGTTTGTGTCAATGTATGACAATGATGAATTGAGGCATGTTTGACACAATGAAACTTCTTTATTAAGGACATTTGAAAGCGAAGCAGTGACTTTTTCTGGGGCCTTGAGCAGTCCCTTTTGCAACAGAACTCTCAATTTCAGAATGCTTTTTCATGGCAATAGAAGATACCATGATGTGTTGTGTGCATGGATTATTGAGCACTCTCTGCTTTTAGAGTAGTTTCAGAGTATAGTAGTTTCAGTCAGCACTCTTCTGGAACAATCCAACGAAGTGATGTTTCCAAGGTTTTTGAATGGGTTAGCAAGTTAAATGTTTAGGCCTTTATATTTTCTGACAGTGGGTTAAGCTATTCTCTATATTGTGTTTGTAGGAGTGAGACCTCTGCTCATCTTAGTAGGGAGCTATGTCACATTTGTCTGTAATGATGGCAGTTGTATTAATAAGTTAAGGGGGCCTGTAATATATGTGTGTGTACAGAGCTCTATGATAAGGAAATGCTGCTCTCTGTCTCGGTCATACATGCTATATTCATTCTGAAGTACATGTTTCAACTATGTAAGCACACATGACTTGATGGTATAGTACAATAAGCATTTATTATTAGTTAATTACTATTGATTCTCTAAAAACAAAATGCTGAGTTTTACAATTTGTGAGATACTTTTAGATTCATTTGCTTTAAAGTCAAAGTATACATTTTCTTGCCATAGGAAAACAAAATACTGGCAGTGTTCTAATGAAGTCAGGATCCTAAACACATATATGGGCAATTTCACAGAATATGCATATGTGTATATTTATATAACTATGTACTTTGAGTGACATTTACAGGGAGTACTACTCAGCCATTAAAAACAATGACTTCACAAAATTCGCAGGCAAATGGATGGAACCTGAAAATATCATCCTGAGTACCCCAGTCACAAAAGAACACACTTGGTATGTACTCACTGATGAGTGGATATTAGCCGAAAAAAAGAAATGCTAGGAATACCCATGATATTGTAAATTTTTTTTTTTTTAAATTTCATTGTGGGTGGTTGTGAGCCACCATGTGGTTACTGGGATTTGAACTCACAACCTTCAGAAGAGCAAACGATGCTCTTACCTGCTGAGCCATCTCACCAGCCAATATTGTAAATTTTTAAGTGACACAATTTGAGAATTAAAGTACTTTAGTCAGTGTAAACTAATCTCATATATTTTGAAGTCATAATTCTATTTTAATTGAAATAAATTTATACATTTCCTTCCTCCTGGCTTTGTGCTTTCAATAAATAAAAGTAACATAAATGAATAAAAATTATTTTATAAAATGTACTAAATATTTCAAGTGCCATCCTATTTACAAACAGAAATTTATTTAAAACTTTTTTTATAAAGGATCATATGGGAGATTGTTGAATTGCAAATCATCTGTCTATTCCATACATTCTGTTATTTCAAGATATTCATTCAAATATTCATTAAGTACCTTCTATATGGGTATATATGTCAAAAACTCTCCTACATGATGTCCTATTTTATGTGTTTCAGAGTTTTAACAATATGGTATTTTGTTGATATCCATGTCTGTTGAAGCCTATCTGCTTTGGAGATAATTTAGCCTTTGTAATTCAATTAAAACTTCCTTCTAAATGTAAATAATACCATTTATCAACGAGATACATATTTTTCTTTAGAATTATATAAATACTTTATTTTTGAAATTAACAAAATTTAATATTATTCCCTCATGTATTCCAACTATCAAACCACCTCCCAACCTATTATTCTTAGACAACCAAAATGACGGTTATAAATATGCCAGATTTCTTTTCTTTTTTTTTTAAAGATTTATTTATTTATTATATGTAAATACAGTGTAGCTGTCTTCAGACACACCAGAAGAGGGTATCAGATCTCATTACAGGTGGTTGTGAGCCACCATGTGGTTGCTGGGATTTGAACTCATGACTTTCCAAAGAGCAGTCAGTGCTCTTCCCCGCTGAGCCATTTCACCAGCCCCCAGATTTCTTTTTTACAAAACTACTAAGTGTGGAGAAAAATCTTCACTCAAAATGGATTGAGTCGTATTCCAGTTCCTAAAGGTGAGAATGGATTCACCTTTGCCCACATCAAAGCATCATTCAAAGAAATAGCTGATTTCCCATCTTCCAGGAAATACACAGGACCCTGTGTGCGGAGTTGAGAAAAGAAAAGATGAGACTAGAAATTTGCAGCATTGACTGAAAGTTTCAGACGCAATCACCATACCAGGAAACTACTGTGCAGTTGGGCAATGTTAGTAGGAAATTCAGTAATATAAGAAAAAGAGATAATTTTTTTCTTAAATGCTACCAACTGTAAAAACATCTTCAAATACCTCATTAATGTTCCAATATTCTGTGGTGACTGTTAAAATTATACTTAAAATTTTATAAAATTATATTAAAATTATATATAAAATTATAGCTTTATGCTATAATTTCAATTTTTTGTATACAGCAGTATTATCAATTACAATAAATATTATTAATTTGTTAATTGCCACAAAGCTAACTTCTTTTATGAAAGCACACTGTGAAGTAACAGACCGGGATACTCTTCATTCCACTAGCTTTGGGGTTGATGTTGGTGTGGCTGGGAAGTAACGAAAGCCAGAAACTTGGATTTTTCTCTATAGAACAAGAAGTAGATATTGCTCTCCATGTGTGTGATTTAAAAATTATACTCTGTCATGTGACTTGAGAGACTATAATTTAGTCCCATCAGTTATTAGCATACCCTCAGTGGTTTGGAGAAGTCAATATGTCTTAACTCTTAGGACAAAAAGCATGATGTAAAAAAAAATCAACAAATCATAAGAGCACTACAATTTTAATTTCTTTGATTGGGCTCCAAATTTATCAAGTTCTGGTTGTAATTTTTAATGCTATGCTTTTTTTTTTTTTTTT
>NW_022196905.1:194749572-194786640 GCF_008632895.1 Mastomys coucha
TTTTGCAATTTATTTTTGAACGTGGCAAAGTTAATCATTAGTTAACTTCATCTTAGTAAGACCTTGAGATTCACAAAACACAAATGCATTAATTTCAAATTAAAAATACTCTAGGAGGGTAATAGTACTTAGTCTACATTAGTTATGTGTGCATGCGATAATTAGTAGATCCTTTTGTGGATGTGGGCCTATGTGAAGTAAAAAAAAAAAAAAAACTCAGCTTGTGTCTACTGTTGTTTTGGCTATCGTGTGTGGAGTGAAAAGGGCCCTGTGCAACAGGGATAAGATAGTCCACGAGAACAGAAACTGACCTTTAGACTTCCAAAATTTCATGATTCACTACAAATCTTCCGAGTCCGCTGATTTGGTTTTTGTTTGTTTTTAATCACTAAGCACAAGTGAATGATACGTGTGTACACAGTTATGTGTCTGATGCTTTGAAGATTATTGTGTTCTTGAGAGTCTGGCTTACAATTGGTTGGTAAGCTACAGGCAGGGTTTGTATTAATAACCAGCTGCTCCACATAGTTTGAGTGACTGGATCACTCATTGGCCTAACATCAGCATAATAAATACGTTTTAAATATTACATCAGAACTGTGAGGATCTGTCCATTACAAGTGCAAAGCACTAGCAGCTGGAGCACATCACTTCAGATTGTGTTAACTCACTTTGTGAAATTTGGCTTTGTTATCTCACAGTGACAACTACTCTAAGATAATAAAGACTTCTCTGATTCTGCAAGATAACAATCCCCTTGGGTTATACTCAGAGGCTTTAAGCATAATTGTTCCTCATTAATTTGACTGCACATTAAAGAATGCTCTTTGGGAATTAGTAATCCTCTGGGATGAATCACAGTGAATTTTAATTGCTGAAAGTTTAGTAAACAATGCAAGGATACTTGATGGATGCATCAGTAGTATGCATCAATTAGTTTTGTTTCATTGTGCTTCTGTAATACAAATGGAGAATAGAAAGTAAATATAATATTCTCTGATAAAATCAGTGTACTTGTTGATTTTTTTCACTTACGTTTCATTAAGTTGTAGCATATATTTACTTTAAAACATCTTTGTTGCTATAGGTAAATAAGTTGCTACTAAATGTATATATTACACAGTTCCTTGAGTGATAATAGCTCAGTGATCATCTTTCTGGATGTATTTTAAGGGATGTATTATTAAGGAAGCCCTAAGGGCAACATTTTATTACTGAAATCTTTACATTCGCCAAATTTACTGAGTTTATATTTGTTTTAAGGTACCATTAACAAGCTCATAAAGTTAAATAGTAGCAGATGTCTGATAGTCGACTGTACCTGGATTTTTAGTCCAGTAAGACAAGAGATGTGAATGTCTGAATGGCTTGGAAGATTTGATCCAGTCACATAATCTGGTCCAGTAATTCCTTTGAGTGGTTCTTCTTTCAATCTCTTTAATAAAGTTTCATAAATTGTTCTTTGTGAATTAGAAGGAGGTGTATATGGAGACTCTTCTGAGGATCTACAGTTTAAATAAACATTCATGTTTTATTTTTATTGAGTTATAGAATTATTGAGATTTAGTTGAGAAATGGTCTCTGATTAATTCATTATCCTTTATAAATGGAGGCAAATCAATTTAAATTTAAATTATTAAAAAAAACAAAGCACTATCACAGTTGGATCCACCCACCATCCTAGTCGGTCTGCCTGGGACACAGCCTGCAGAGGTGAGTTGCTCATGGTCCCCTGTGCCCCATTGTCTAGATCTAGTTTCACTCTTTGGTTCGGAGGTGCCTTGTGGGACACTAAGAGCATCCTGCTTTTCTGTGTATACCTTTGGGAGCCCCACAACTAACCAGCTTGGAACCCTGCCCCACCAATCCCATCCCAGTCCGATCTATAGGTCATCACACTTGGGTCTGATTGGGACACAGTTTGCAAAGGTGAGCTGCCCAGTCCCTTGAGCCCCCTTGTAAATCTCTGGGCTTACATTTTAGTCCTGAGGACTCTTGCAGGATCTTAAGAGCCTCCCACTCAGCCTTGGAGGCCTGCAGAGACCCTATGAACTACCACCTAGGAACATTTCCCACCAATCCCTTGCCATTTGGGGTCTGCCTGAGGCTCAGCCACCAGACTCAGATACTCTGACCTCTATTGTCTTATCTATGAATTCCCCAACCTTTCCAAGAAGTCCTGCTGCCATCAGGATCATTCAGCTAACACCAGGGAAAACAGAGGCCTAAAGAAATGCATAAGAACACAGTCAACAAGACCCAGGGCAATAAGGTAACACCAGAGCCCAGTTATCCTGTTACAACAAACCCTGGACATCCTAATGAACCTGAAGCACAAGAAGATTTTAAAGCCAATCCTATAAAGATGATAGAGGCCTTTAAAGAGGACATGAATAAATCCCTTAAGGAAGTACAGGAGAATACATTTGAACAGGTAGAGACATTAAAAGAAGAAGCAAATAAATATAAAAAAATAGAGAAAAATTTAGTCAAATGGGTGAAGGATAAGAATAAAACTGTATAAGAACTGAAAAGAGAAATAGAAGCAATAAAGAAAACACAAACTGAGGTAATCCTGGAAATGGAAAACCTAGAAAAGAGAACAGGAACAGCACATATTAGCATCATCAAGAGAATACAGGAAACTGAAGATAGAATCTCAGGTGTAGAAGATGTGATAGAAGAAATCAATATATCAGTCAAAGAAATATAAAACCTAAAAAGTTCACGATATAAAACATCCAGGAAATTTGGAACATAGGATAATAGGATAATAATAGGAATAGAAGAAGAAGAAGAAGAAGAAGAAGAAGAAGAAGAAGAAGAAGAAGAAGAAGAAGAAGAAGAAGAAGAAGAAGAAGAAGATTTCTAGCTCAAAGGCCTGGAAAAAAATGTTCAATAAAATAATAGAAGAAATTTTCTAAAGACAGAGATGTTTGCAAATGTACAAGAAGCTTACAAAACACAAAACAAATTAGACCAGAAAAGAAAATCCTCCTGCCACATATTTGATCAAAACATTAAATATGCAGAATGAAAAAGAATTCTAAAAGTTACAAGGGAAAAGGCCAAGTAACATATAAAGGCAGATCTATCAGAATTACACATTTTTCAACTGAGGCCCTAGAAGCTAGAAAGGCCTGGGCAGAGATCTTGTAAACACTAAGAGAGAACAGATGTCAGCCCAAGCTACTAAAGTTAGCAAAACTTTCAACATAGAAACAGAAACCAAGATATTCCATGACAAAATCAAATTTATACACATAATACCTAATGCTCCACTAATGCAGCTCTATAGAGAATATTAGAAGGAAGACTCCAATCCAATGAGCCTATCTATATACACACAAAAAAAAATCCCACAAGAAATAAATAATTTCACATCATTAAAAACACACACACACCACTACCACTACCTCCACCACCACCACCAACCTCAAAATAACAGGAAGTAACAATAGTTGGTATTAATATCTCTCAAAATCAAAAGACTCAATTCCTCAAAAAATGTACAAGGTTACAGAATATGTGTGTAAACAGAGCCCATCATTCTGCTGTATACAAGAAACACAAAGATAGTCATTATCTCTGCATAAAGGGCTGGAAAAAAGTTTTCCAAGCAAATGTAACAAAGAAAGAAGCTGGAATATCCATTCTAATATCTAATGAAATAGACTGTCAACTAAACTAATGAAAGAGACAACAAAGGACACTTCATACTTATCAAAGGAATATCTGCCAAGAGGACATCTCAATTCTGAACATCTATGCCCCAAAGGCAAGGACACTCAAATTTGTAAAGGAAACATTACTGAAGCTTAAATCACACATTGAACCTCACACATTAATAGTGGAAGGCTAAAACATCCCATTCACACCAATGTACAGGTCATTGAAACAGAAACTCAACAGAAATGCAGTGAAACTAATAGAAGTGATGAACAAAATGGATGGATGTTAACAAATATATACAGAACATTTCACTCTAAACCAAACAAATATACTTTCTTCTCATCACCTCATGGTACCTTCTCCAAAACTGATCATACACTCAGTTACAAAACAAGCCTCAATAGATGCAAGAATATTGAAATAACCCCTTGCATCCTATCAGATCACCATAAATTAAGACTGGACTTCAACAACAAGAGACATAACAGAAGCCTACATATTCATGGAAACTAAATAGTTCTCTACTCAATGATCATTGTATTACGTAAGAAATAAAGAAATTTGAGACTTTCTAGAATTCAGTGAAAATGAGAGTACAACATACTCAAACATGTGGGACACTATGAAGGCAGTGCTGAGGAAAGTTCATAGCACTATGTGCCCTCATAAAGAAATTGGAGAGTTCTTATAGTAATGAATTAAAAATACATCTGAAGGATCTAGAAAAAAAGAAGCAAACACACACACACGAGTAGTAGATTGCAAGACATAATCCAACACAGGGCTAAAATTAATCAATGAGAAACAAAGAGAATAATACAAAACATCAATGAAACTAAGAGCTTTTTCCTTGAGAAAAGCAGTAAGATAGACAATACCTTAGGCAAAATAGCTAAAAGGTTAGAGAGACAGTGCCCAAAATGAACAGAATCAGAAATGAAAAGGGACATATAACGATGAACACTGAGGAAATTTGAAGAATCATTTGGCCTTATTTCAAAAGCCTATATACCACAGAATTAGAAAATCTAAATGAAATGCATGATTGTCTAGACAGACACCAATTGCTAAATCAAGATCAGGTAAACTATCTTAATAGTTCTATAACCCCTAAGGCCTAAGGAAACAGAAGTGGTCATTAAAATATACCAACCAGCAAAACTCCTAAACCAGATGGTTTTAGAATTCTACCAGAATGGCAAAGAAGAGCTAATTCCAATACTACTCATACTATTTCACAGAATAGAAACAGAAGGAACATTGCTAAACTCATTCTATGGGCCATGGTCACCCCGATTCCTAATCTACACAAAGACTCAACAAAGAAAAAGAATTTCAGCTCAATTACCCTTATGAACATTGATACAAAAATACTCAGTAAAATACTCACAAACCAAATCCAAGACCACATCAAAAACATCATTCACCATAATCAAGTAGGTTTTATTCCAGAGATGCAGAGGGTTGGTTTAATATATGAAAATCCATTAAAGTACCAACTAAAAATATTTTCTGTATAGACAAACTCAAAGAAAAAACACCCACATGATCATCTCATTAGATGTTGAAAAAGCCTTTGACAAAATCTAATACTCCTTCATGTTAAAATTTCTGGAAAGATCGGGGATTCAAGGTGCATACTTAAACACAATAAAGGCAATATACAATATCAATAGCCAATATCAACTCAATGGAGAGAGAGAAACTTAAAACAATTCCTCTAAAATCAGAGACAAGAAAAGGTTGTCTATTCTCTACCTATCTCTTCAATATAGTATTTGAAGTTCTAGCTAGAGCAATAGGACAGCTAGAGATCAAGGGGATACACATTGGAAAGGAAGAATTCAAAGTATTGCTATTTGTAGATGATATGAGAGTATACATAAGTGATCCCAAAAATTCTATCAGAGAACTCCTACAGTTGAAAAACACCTTCAGACAGGTGGCTGGATACAAAATTAACTCAAAGAAATCAGTATCCCTCCTTTATATAAGAGATAAGTGGGCTGAGAAAAATATAGGGAGACAATAATTTTCACAATAGCCACAAATAATATAAAATATCTAGGTATAGCTCTAACCAAACAAGTAAAAGACCTATATGACAAGAACTTCAAGTCCCTGAGGAAAAAAAGTTAAGGAAAGTATCAGAACATGGATCCCATGCTCATTGATTGATAAGATTAACACAGTGAAAATGGCTACTTTACCAAAAGTAATCTACAGATTACATATAATCTCCATCAAAATTCCACCACACAGGAACCACATGGAGGCTCACAGCCATCTGTAAGAGGTCTGATGCCCTTTTCTGTGTGCTTGAAGAGAGTGACAGTGTACTCACATACATAAAATAAATAAATAAATCTTTAGTTGGAGAGATGGCTCAGCGGGTAAGAGCACAGACAGCTCTTCCAAAGGTCCTGAGTTCAAATTCCAGCAACCATATAGTGGCATACAACCACCCATAATGAGATCTGACTCTTTCTTCTGATGTGTCTGAAGACAGCTACAGTGTACTTATTTATAATAATAAATAAATAAAAAGCCTGGCAGTGGTGGCACACACCTTTAAAAAAAATTCCACCACAATTCTTTACAGATCTTGAAAGAACAATTCTCAACTTCATATGCAAAAGCAAAAACCCAGGAATGTAAAAGGATCCTGAAGAATAAAAGAACTCCTGTAGGACTGGGAGTAGAGCAGGGTGGCACCAAGGTGTATATTTGGAGGAGAGACAACCTATGTAGGGAGAGTAGAAGAGAGAGAACAGAAATCAAAGGGGGAGAAACTTCTAGGATGTGCCAGAGAACTGGATATGTGTTAAGCCCTAGAGGGTCTACGGAGGTGGAGGTGAATCTAGCTAAGATTCCTAGCAGTGGAGGGTATGGATTCTGAAGTGGTCACTTCCTATAGGTAGGCAGGATCCCCAGTGCAGGGATACAGACACAAAATGCTTGACTCAAAATATGTCCTGCCTACAAGATGTGCAGGGACAAAGATAGAGCAGAGACTGAAGAAATGGCCAACTAATATCTGCCCCAAATTGAGATCCAACCCATGGGCAAGGTCCAATCCCTGATACTATTAATAATACTCTGTTTTGGTTGCAGACAGGAACATAGCATAATTGTCCTCTGAGAGGCTCTACCCAGCACCCAATGAAAAGAGATAGGAAGACCCACAGCTAAACATTAGATGGGGCTTGGGGAGCCTTATGGAAGACTTCGAAGAAGGACTGAGGGATCTGAAGAGGACAGGGACTCCACAGGAAGACCAACAGAGTCAACTAACCTGGACCCTTGGGGGGCTCCCAGAGACTGAGCCACCAGCCAAAGATGGAGCACTGGCTAGACCTGTGCATATTTAGCAGATGAGCGGCTTCGTCTTCATGCAGCTTCCTCTAAAACTGGAGTAGGGGGGCTGTCCCTGAGCCTGTTGCCTGCCTGTCTGTGGATCCCACTCCTCTAAATGAACAGCCTTGCTTGACCTCAGTGGTAGAGGATGCACCTGCAGGGGCTTGATATGCATCAGGGGAAGGGGATACCCCCTGGTGATACCCAGAGGGGGCTTCCCCCTCCCCCATCTCAAAAGTGAAGGGCAAGTTGGAATTGGGGGAGGTCTTATGTAAAGGGGTACTCTGAGTAGAGTGGGGGCTGATCCTGGGATGTAAAGTGAATAAATAAATAAATTAGAAAAAAAAAAACCAAAGGACTTAAAAAGGCAGAAATTAACATTAGAATAAATTAGTACTGAATATATGCTAAACACATTGACAAACTATTTTTCTAAACTTGATTTAAAAAACAACAACAACATCATATTCCTGACACTTTTGTACGCAATCCTAAATTCCTTCTGCATTTGAATGTTAGATTGTATTCACTTACTGTTTGGTAGACTGTGTGCAAGCTCTCCATGCGTCCAGTTCCTCAGAGAGATGCTCAATTTTTAAAGGTACTGACACCACTCGGCGTTTTAAGAGCTGACTGAAACATGAGAAAGAATTGGCATCTGGCATAACAGTAAAACATCAGACAACACAAACAAACTTTAATAACTGAAGTTTTATGTATAATGATTATTCAATAGTGCGTGTGTACAAACATTTATGTATACATAGGCATATATGTACTTACTTACATGATTATCATTTAAGTCCCTGGTAACTCTAAAATGCCTAAGACGTGTGGTTGGAATAGTGACTCTAGTTAAGTGCCCTGTGTAGTGTATGGAGCATGGTGAAACAAGACAAACAAAGTTGAACATCAGGAGTGAGACAGAATGGCTCATCAGGACCTTGACTTAAGTCTGGATAACAGAATATAATGGTACTATTAGAAGAATAGAAAAGGACTAGATCTGAGAGGCTCATTCTACATCTGAGAATTCGGAATTTAAGGCTAGAGTGTGGTGCAGGTTGCTAGACTAGACTCACACATAAGGAGCTTTGAGATTAGATTTTGTCTGAATATGAAAATGAGGTATCTCCAAAAGGATGACAGAAGGATGACAGACAAAGGTCAGATGTAAGGTTCCTGTGCCAGTGACCTGGCTCACCAGCACCAGCACACACACACACACACACACACACACACACACACACACACTTTACAAATGAGCCTTCTGTAGAACAAACAGTAGAATACAGAGAAGAGAGTGAAGATAAGAAATGAGGCCAGAGGACAGGAGATAAGAGGGGAAAGGAAGTGTCAATTAAGTAGAACACAGCAAAGGGGAGTTGGACATTTAGTACATTAAACAAATGAAAATAGATTGTAGGACCTAACAGGTAGTCATTATCACAAAGAAAACCTCTAGGGCTGGAGAGATGGCTCAGCAGTTGAGGGCACTGACTGTTCTTCCAAAGGACCCTGGTTCATATCCCAGTACCTACTTGGCAGCACACAATTGTCTGCAGCTCCAAGATCTGACACTCTCACATAGACATACATGCAGGCAAACCTCCAATGCACATAAAGCAAAGAGAAGAAAGGGCAATCCTCTAAAACGGAGACCTTCTAAAGTCCTCTTTCTTATCTACCACGTTCTTCTAAACGCAGACAGATTCTGTGAATTCTCTTCTGCCTTGTGCACAGTAACTTTTGCTTTTATTCTTTGTTTGCCTTTTTTTGCTTCACAGTTCCTGAGGTTGTCTCAATTTGAATGTGGGCTGATGTAGAATTCTCCATGTGGTCCAGGCTGGCCTTGAACCAGTGAGAATCCCTTTACCTCAGCATCCCATGAGAATCCCTCAGATTGCAGACATGAGCTGCCACTCCAATCTTTCAGCTATTTATTATTAATACTAGCGTTTTTGTTTATTGAGACTGGCTTTCTCTCTGTAGCCTTGGATGTCCTCAAACTCACTCCAGGCCGGTCTCAAACTCAGAGATCTACCTGCTCCTGCCTCTGATGTGCTGCAATTAAGGCTGTGTGCCACCAGCACCCAGCTTTTAATACTATTTTAAAGAGCATTTTTCTCTCATTTGTCATCAGTGAAGTCACACAAACTGGACAGATTTAACATTATTTTAATGGCTCTGATACAGCCTACTGTTGAAGTTTGGTTTGTTGCCTGTACAGAAACAAACTTCCTTGAATATCTAGTAGTAATGCTCATTGCTTAGGTTGTTCTGTGTAGCAGCAGCAACTTCCTTACCAGTTAGTTGGGAATAAGAAAGCTTTCCATTCCGTCAAAGTCTCCTATCTTCTGTAAAAGGTATTCAGAAAAAAATGTTTTTCCCTAGATAATAAGCATCAAAAATCAAAAGGTTCTACACACTACCATTTAGTGAGTTAATGGGCTTAGAAATTAATTTTCAGAAAATACTTTGTGAATTTGTTTATTCACTAAATCATACTCATATAGTGATGTGTGTTGTGTTAAGCAGAGAGATGGGTTAGAAATGGAGATCCCTTGGTTCAACTTTGGATCTTGCTTTTTAATGAAGTAAGATAAGGATAATAGATAATGAGCAGCATTTAACAAACTGTTAGAGAATGTAGATGTTTAGCTAACAGGTTATAAAACACAATCTGTCGTGAATATAAAATACTAACTTCTTCACTACTTATAAATGTCTTTCACTTGAATCTTTCTGCCACAGAGATTGAGAACTAAGCTATATGGCTTCCTGTATTTTAACAGTGGTATTATGCAATGTTGGAAGGAAGTGAAGTGTAGGAATGAAAATCTTTAAGATCCCTTTTTCTTACCCTTTTGTGTCCTCCGTAGATTGCAGATATGCTATGTAGAGGGCTAGCATCTATCATGTAACTGTGGGAAATTCACACAGGAGGAAAGAGGTAGGAGTTCCAAAGCCAAAAAAAAAAAAAAAAAAAAAAAAAAAAGAAAAAGGAAGGATCCAGGTCTTTGGTGGAATTGCTGGACCATTTCTTGATGAGTTTTAGAATGCCTCTCTGATGTGTCCTGATAGGCAATGTCAACATGTCCTATACATTTAATTTTGTGTTAGCTCTGTCATTCGTAGACTGGTGCATTCATAATTCATATACCTACTTTTCTGGAGAGCTCATGCTGAGTGAGCATGTAGACTCACATAATAATAATACATTCAGTGCCTGTGATCTTCTTAGAGATCATTTACATTAGTAAAAGGAATTTCTCAGTAAAGTGTTTTTATTTTTACCTTGTGTACTCATAAAGTGCTGGAACAATGCTTTGGTACTGTCGTCTGATAGCCAGTAAGGCACCAATGTAACCACATAATATAAGTAATTCATTTCGAGCCCTGAAAAAGAATATGTTTATTTTTAAACTTCATAGTTTGAAGCATAGGACATTATTCTCTTACATAATTCAAACATGTCTATTTATATTCTTACAGATAATGCTTACAAAATACATTTAGAACGTCTTATAAAATTAGAGGAAATGATTTATTCATTAGCTAAAATTTCATTCATAATTCTTATTCCAAAATTAATGATATAACACAAATTATAATTTAAATGGCATTTAGTTCTTGTCTGCTTATACCTATTTAATTCGTGTTTTAATGCTTGAGCCTGAACCTGAGTCCTCACACAGAGCAAGCACCCCACTGTTCAGAGTTAATTTACACCCTGAGGCCACCCCTAGCTTTCTCTTCTTGTCATTTATTCGTAAGTAATTGCTTTTATCAGATTTAGGAACTTAGGACACATTCTGCCAACTCTAGGAAAGGACCAGCAAAATCAGTTTTGCTTCCTGCGGGGTGAACATGGCAGCTGTCCAGGCCATTTCATTGAGAATCTCTCCTACAAATTAGCCTCAACTCTCTGAAGACTTTAGTTGTATTAAAAAAAAAAATTCCGAATGGTCCTTGAGTTTAAGGATGGTGTCATTTTCTGTTTTCTAGCACCTGTAAATCTCTCTCATTTAGGGTTAGTATGATTTTTATGTACAATAGATATTGAATAAATATGACCCTTAGTTTCTTATGAACTCCATGCCTATAACCCTATAAATGTTTTGAGCCCAGTACTCTTGGAACAGCTGTGTTTAAGTGAAAGACATGTACACACAAATAAACAAACACATGCTAGCTATTGTTAATAGTTACTGTTCATTTCAAATTCACTTTATTGTCCTCTCTTGTTATTGTTATCACAACAAAAGCAATAATAGAAAGTATAACTTATTTATAAGTTCAACTACCTAAGATGATCCTATCTCTTGATTTGAACACCAAAGCTAATATTGCCACTTGAAATAGTATACTGAATATTTTCATGTCTTGAAGAAAAGTACTTACTCAGTGCACGTATGTGACAGTAATTTTTCAGTACAGATATAACTCATTAGGTCAAGCACAGGGTAAACCGTATCTAGCGTCCAGGTGGAGTTACTGATACATCCTGGCAAAATAAAACCAAATGAAATGTAATCCAAATGAAAATGTATTTTAAGTTAATGTGTCAAGTTTTGTTTATCCAATTTTTAAAAATTATATAATCAACTCTTTGCCAGTTAGTCATATTTCTGTATTTTGTATCACAATTATTTGGTCCATTCATGGTCTCTAGGTCTTCCCATAACATAAAATCAGGAGATAGACCATGTTCTTTATCAGTAATCTTTCTCCTTGTGAAATTTGGAATGACTTGTGTTTGAACTTCAGGCAGATTATCAAGATGAATGAAAATACCAAATGAACAAATAGATCTCAAATCCAAACTACCAACTAGAGAAACTTACCTTTGACAAAGTCAATACCAATAGGAAGAGCCTTTTCAGGTTCCTGACTTAGTAAATAATACTTTATGGTTTCAAATACATTGCCATCTGCCCAGGCCGTTTCAGCCAACTGAATGCATTCTTCTGCTGGGGGTAGATTGCACTAAGAAATAATTTGTTGAAAGACAATGTTACTAAGATTCACATAGATCAAAGCCATAGTATAAAGGCCAATTATTGCTATATTCTCTCTCTACTTCACTTATTAAAGATGCTCCAAATATATGTGGTGCAATTCTTTATAAATGAAATTGTTTATGGAAATACCTATAAGATCAAAGAATGAAGGTGAGGTCATTAGCTAATAAATTAGTTGATTCTCACCACACAAATACTTAATAAACATGTAGAACTGAATTTTCCTGATCAAAATGCTGCAATCAGTACTCACTAATGCAGCTCAGCAAAAGAAAAGATAAATTGAAACAAGCCTATAATGAAGTCAGATGTCCTAGAGTACATATATAATACAGACATTGCCAAAAGTACATTAAATGTAACAAGTCCAAAACTTGGTTGAGATTTTATGGGTGCCACTTTCATTGTTTGTCTTTAGATATCACATATATTTTACATATATCTTAAGTTATATACATGGTAACTCATTCAATCTGTATAACAAAAAGGAAACATCCTCACTAAGTGGATATAATTTCCATCTCCACAGAAAGGTCTATTTTTCATATTAATGAACATTGCTTTTCATTTTGCAATCATGAAATTTTGGAGACCCAGATTTTCCACACTGTGCATTTTAAACTGTCAAGCTTTAGAACCTACATAGGTTTAGTCTTTTTGGAATAGGGTCCTTTTGTGTGTGTGCATGTGTGCATATGTGAGCCCTTACACTCACAAACACACAAATAAAGCAGTTAATATACAGTTCTAACTTGTACACAAACCTCAGACACAAAGTTGAACTGGAAAAAGGACTATGGGTTGATTAGACATTTTGGAGATGAAACTCTCATTCCATCTTTAATTTGTATAGATCGTTTACTTCTGTGTGTTTCCTTTCTTTGTAAAATTTGGGCTTGGATCTAGAATCTGAAAAGTCAATACTGGACTATTCTAGAAATGTATATGCATATAGGCAACACTGAACAGACTATGTGCGTAGTGTTTATACGTTTATTCCTCTATATGTGCATGCAACAATAATGGTTAAATCACTGAAAGCTGTGAATTTGGAAAGAAGGTATTATGGGAGGGGTAGGATTGCAAAAATGATGTAATACTATTTTAAACAAAGTTTAAGAACACTGAAGATTTCTCCTAAGATTTATTAATGTAGTTATTAAATAGTTACACATTTCTTATTGTTTAAAAATTAAGTATACCGAATAGTTTAGGTCTCTTACTCTGAAAAGCTTAACTAAGAATTGTGTGTGCGTTTGTGTGTGTGTGTGTGTGTAATATATGCCTGTTACTATTGCTTTACCATTATTATTTTAACTCATTGAAAACTTAAAAAGGATAGCTATTATACCTGGATTGAAAATTAAGCACAAAAATAATAAAAAGTGATTGTCACTGAAATGTCATACTCTACAAGATTAATTACTGTTTTATCATGACATTTCTCAAATAGGTTAGTACTGTGTTTCACTGTGTTTTGACTTTGGTATTTATTATTACCTTAGAAAGTTTTCAGAGTTGTTAACAACAAAAGGTGGGGGCAATAGAGGAAAGTTACAGTTAGTGACCTGTGACCTCCTTGTATGCATGAGTGTGCACATGTGTGCATGTGTGCATATGTGAGCCCTCACACTCACAACACACAAATAAAGCAGTTAATATACAGTTCTAACTTGTACACAAACCTCAGACACAAAGTTGAACTGGAAAAAGGACTATGGGTTGATTAGACATTTTGGAGATGAAACTCTCATTCCATCTTTAATTTGTATAGATCATTTACTTCTCTGTGTTTCCTTTCTTTGTAAAATTTGGGCTTGGATCTAGAAGTCAATAAACATTCTTTCTTTTGGTTATCATTTTTGTTGAATTAACAAGAATCCCCAGAAAGTCATTATTTAATTTTGGGCATGAGTTTCTATTTAAATAAACCAAAATTTACTAAAATCATAGCATTTCACTCCAGGCTAAACTCATTAATATATCATTAGCTACCTTCTTGTGAAGGTCGTTTATTTCTTCAATGCACCCTGGGTAGAAGGCACAGAGTTTTACTAAATGTACTTCACTATCAGGAGTCATCAGGAGAAGATCAGCTGCCAAGTTCCTGTTTGTATAACAAAGGGGAAAACTCCGTTGAGTAAATGATCCAAAAATAGATCCACAAATGTTTCAAAATAAATAAATAAATAAATAAATAAATAAATAAATAAATAAATAAAAAGGAGACACACTCTATCGCCCTGGCTTATCCATCTACAATGCTTATTTATATCATACCATTTCAAGTATGAGTTGCAGAAAGCACAAAAGTTTTCAAAATGCCAAATCTGTGTAACTTAAATTCCTAAACTATAACACTCAATTTTACCAATAGAGAAGAATCTTCTACCAGACAAGTAGTTGTAGATAGGATTTTGGAGAAACTCCTAAGGTAAAGAGAAGGCTAACACACGTAACCCCTTTGTCATTCCTCTCCACAGAAGGAAGCTCTATGAGCCTGCACTCTGTTAGTAGCACAATGCTTAGCTACTTCAACTCTTTGGACTAGTGTTGTTCTGGTTGTTTTTCCTTTAACGCTTAGGAAGAAATTGAAGAAAGAAATACAGTTTTTAAATATTTTAAAAGCTTGGAACTAGTGTAGTAAATTGTTTACAAGAATAAAATGACATGGACTTAATAACATTGTACAAAAAGATGGGAGAAGCTTTTCTCAAAGAAGTAGGTGAATACTTTGTCTCATGTATTATAACTCAGAAAACACTAAATTTCAAGTGGCTCAAGACTGTATATGTATATTTTGTGTGTCTTTAGTACAGAGAATATATTAAAGCATAATTTATAGAGCTGTAAACCAAGGGTTCTTAAATTAGCTTTACACAGTAGTGTTTAATCATTTATATGATTAATTTTTAAAATAAAAGACATGCTTTCAAAAAAATAAAGAATAAAGAATAGATATAAAGATCATTTGCAATCATTGTTGTCAAATCCAAACATTCAGTAAGGTGCATGCCAGCTACCCCCAGCATTTTTATCTGCTGTCATAGTCCCATGCCTAGTAATATGTTTAAATTAATGTCCATGAGGATACCGAATTGCATTCTAATTTTATTCTTTGAAAATAAATATGTTAAAACTATATTGAAACTTCCAACAACTGCAAATAAAACCTGACTTTTTCCCCACAAACTACACCCAAAAAACAGTAGCAATTTGAGTTAGGCTTATATTCAGGTTTTTAGAATCAAAAATAATTTTAGAAGTGCTTTACAATATTTCATATAAAATATTTCAACTACAATAATTTTTTCTTTGTTTCTCCCTAGTCAATCAATAATAATATAATAAAATATCATGTCATCTTAAATTCCCTATACTAATATTACCATTAATCATGTAAGTTTTTAAAACTCCAAATAAAAGTAGTTTACCTCTTTTTTTTATAGGTATAAATTATTGTGCCTTCTAATAACAAAATTTAATAGTGTATTTTAATTATTTTATATATTAGTGTGTGTGAGTGTGTGTATGTGCATGTGTGTATGTGTGCGTGTGTGTATGTGTGCATGTGTGTATGTGTGTGTGCATAGTCTTGCCATCATGGAATTGAACTCAGGGTATCATATTTATACAAGCATTTTTATCTGCTGAGTCATAGTCCCACGCCTAGTAATATGTTTAAATTAATGTCCATGAGGTTACCAAATTGCATTCTGATTTTATTCTTTGAAAATAACTATGCTAAAACTATATTGAAACTTCCAACAACTGCAAGTAAAACTTTTCCCCCACAAATTACATCCTGACATAGAAAGAAAATTATTAAGGGTTGCTGATTATATTCATTGTTTATTTCACTGTTTCTTTAAAATTGGGTACATTATTGTGAACTCAATAACAAAACATAGGCCACCTAGATCATCCAAACTTAAATTCATGATTAGAATGTGGCTTATTTCGCTTAGCATTGTACAAGGCCATAATTAGTACAACATTTTTCTGTACAACTTTTAAGTATAAAGCCATACAGTTAAGCTATAAAAACTAATTTTTATTGTTGTATGCTTAGGTTCTTATTTGTTACAAATTATATAACTTACATATACAAATGGGCATATTGTAAAACCAAATAGTATGGGGGTGGTCTTAAATAGTTAAAATTGCATGAAGTTTTACAGTAACATATTAATAAGAACAAAACTAGCCAGTACCTGTATATAACAGATGGGAAGCTGGAGAGAAGACATTGAATATGAATATCAGACAAACATCATAAATGCCAGAAATCAAACAAAACTGCATTGATAAATGTAAAATACACGAACTGTTTAACTGTTTTTGTTTATGAAATAATGACTAGTTTCTTTAAACTAAATGATTGTTAATTTTTAATCAGTAGGACTCCAATAGCTATATATGAATTTTCTCTGAAAATTTTCATACTTAGCGGAATATTTTCCGGCATTTGTAAAGGAAGTACAACTGGAGGAGTTGCCAGGTGAGGGAAGTGTGATTTTGTTAGAAGAAAGAAAGGATGACAGATATTAGCTGATTGAAATAATTTAAATACACAGATAAAACAATAATGATTAGCAATTATCAACCATTTTATCTTTACCTTTTTCAAATTTATAAAGTAGTTTTTTACTTTTTGAAATTAGAATTGCATTATTCATACCTTTTCCTCAATACAATCCTCTCATGTATCCCTTCCCTCTCTCAAACTCAAGCCCTCTTTTTGTTTGTTACATGTATACATCTATAATTCTAAATTCACAACTACAACCTTCTCAGACATATAAGGTTACATATACATATGTGTAAATGTATACATATACATACACACATATATGTATATATAAATACATATACATATGTATACACATATATAACATACTACATATATGCATATATGTAATATGTACATATAATGTATATATGTAATGTTAGGTCTATATGTAACATATCATATGTAATATGTATATATATATAGTCTTTAAACAATATTTCATATTTCATTCAGCTTAGATGATAGCCATGAGCATGGAGTCAGCCACATTTTTAAAGAAGTGATTTGAATTACATTTCAAACTTTTTGATTGGCCTGAGAACAACCATAATAGACTACATAGTTGATTGTTGTAGGCTTTTGACCAGGATCGGAGTCATTTGAAATTCTCAGAGGACAGTTGGTATTGGAAACATCTGAGTATATCATGGGGTACCACTATATTTTATTAGTGGACAGTGCTCCTAGATCACTATAAGACATGAGTAAGCTTGGAATAATGATAATAATAGTTTACTGTTAAATTCCAAGATCTGGAAAAAAGTAGAATGTTTTCAACGAGGCAGTGATACACTTTCGTAGTTAAGGGCACAAATGTTATAACTACCTTGTTAACTTTGGAGTCTTCAGGCAAAGCAGTATCTGCTTCATAGGACCCAGTAGTTCATGACATGTAAACTATTTAAACTATTGGTTGTCACCCAGTAAGAGGTTCATACTTGTTAGCTGCATCCAAGTCATCATCATCAGTATCATCATCAGCATCACCACCGCCACCACCACCATCATAATCATCACCATCATCATCATTGCATGTTATGGTGACCAACAGAGCTCTGTCTTCCCAGCTTATTCACATGAAGTGTGGACTAGGAAGAGGGTAAGGTCCTCATTAAAGAGTTTAGGTACTTCTCAGGACTTATGTATTTCGGAGAAAGATACGTATAATTCTGAAGACTTGTATTTATTTTTCAATTTTATGTGAAGGTTTGTGTTTAAATATAAGTATATATACCATGTATGTACAGGTGCTCACAAAGACCAGAAGGGGGCACTGGAGCTGGTCTTAGAGGTAGTTATAAGCTTCCTGACATGTGAGTTTGCAACTGAACCCATGCCCTCTGTAAGAGGACCAAGTACTCATAACTGCTAGGCCATCTGTCTAACTTCAAAACAAAACAAAACACTCTGTAGTCAACGTTTGTCAATAATTAGCTACTGAGTGACAGCTAAAAGTGCCTACATAATCACAGGTTGTCTGCCCTTAAGCAGGAGGTTGATGGAGGACTGAATAAGAATGAGTTAGGCTTAGATTTCCATTTAGCCCCTTGGAAGATCTACCTCTTGAAAGTATAGAGTTTGAACAAGGATGTCTCTAAGATTTCAGCAAGGTAATTTTGTTTCTTGGCCTTGAAGTAAGATAAAAGATATGACAATAATAGGAGAGGATGTGAAAAACCTACCATGTGTTGTCTTGTCATAGTTTAACATTTGAAGCATTATACAATTACAACCAGGCTACCTCAGAAAAGGTCAGGATAGATTTCATTACCCTGCCACAGTTTTCCCACAATGATATCTTAAAAAATATATACATATATACATACATACATATATATATATGTATATACTATATATATATATACATATATACATAGATAGATGACACAGACATAGATATAGAGAGATATAATCACACATGCTATATTCTTCACATCTTTTCAAAAGTAGTGCATAGTATTCTAAAATGCATGCCACAACTGTGAAATTACTCTTTCGATTAAAGGTTTCTTACCACATTGGAATCATCATGCATTTTCTCGCCAGTAACTGCAGGGCGTAATGCATTGCTGGGGCTGCAGGTTCTCCTAGGACAGTGCCCACTGAGATCGCCAGCTCTAGTTCATTCCCACGGATCAGGTATGCCATAGCAAGCTTGTTCGTAGGAAAACAGTTCCTTCAGTTGCACAGATGCTTGGTGGTCATTCTCATTCAAGTTCATAAGCAGATAAACTAACATTAACCTAGATATTCATTTTCCTTAAATATATTGAATACAATACTACAATAAAGAACCTGTACAAACATAGTTTTAATTTTCAGATGGAAAAATTGATGCTGACTATGGGACATGAAATGTATGCAACTTAGAATTTAATTTTAGTATATGTGCTGCCGAAGCGAGCATGCAACTTAGAATTTAAAATCTTATAATTCATTTTCTATAATGCTAGTTAATAGAACCTAAGACTTCATACATGCTAATCAAGGGTTTTGTCAATGTGCTATACTCCCAAGTCCTTTTGCTCCTATATTCCTTCCAGAACATGCCATTTAGTCCTCATCACAGGAAAACATGAAATCTTAAAAGGTTCTTATAGATTATGCAACAGTAGTAAATTATTGCCTATGTTGTTACAAATATTTATCTGGTTAAAAATTGATGAAACATGGAAGCACACAATGGACAGTATGTATGTGTGATAATTCATCAAGAGACTTGGAGGCATGCTACACCAGATGCCATCTGATCTTCCCTCCATCAAATACCACAATACATCTGAAAGCTCTTCAGCTATATGCATTATTTTGAAGTGTTGTACCTCAATATCATCTACAGCAAGATGGCAGCATGCAGCCAACACAGCTCGGCCATCCTGAAAATACCATTCTGCCAGCTCATTTATGACTTTGTGTAAGAGTCTAGAAAGAAAAAGAAAAAATATTCAATATTAACTTAGTACTTCTATCATATATGTGAATTAATGCCTTTTTAAAGAAAGAGAGCAAAGAGTTCATGTTACATCCTTGTTTTAGATTAAAAGCAAATTTAAGACTTTAGTCAGTAGGTCAGTCTTTCAGAAAGGGTGATACAAAGCTCTTCCCTGTCTTGGTCTCTGTAAGTGTCAACAGAAAGGCTTGTGTTCTTGTTGAGTCCATCATGGCCTTGATAGAATAGCATGGCTCCTGCCTCTGGGACAGGGTCAGTGACATGGGCCTCCAGGAGTGTCAGTAGCTGCCAGGGCATAACATTTATTTGTATAATAATGTACATATTTCCATGTTCCTCCAAGGAGTGCCCTCCCAGTTAATATTAATAACTCCATGAAAATCAGAGACAGCATGTGTCCGGGAGGCTAGGATGTAGCTAATGTCTTAGCAAAATGATAAACGCTGGGGTCTACTTAACAGCCCTTAAGGATGTGGAAAAAGAACTGTAAAAGTGTGAGTTCAATGTATGGATAATTTCTCAACTACGTGCAAAATAAGGGTGCAATATGCATTATATGAGCAGCTTCTTGAATCTAAGGGAACAGAGGCAACTGCACTATGAACCAACTTATCAGCAAGATACTAAGGAAAGAGATAAAAATATTTAGGGAGTGGAAACCACAAGAGATCCCACCCAGCTATGTTTTTTGTTTGTATTTACAAGGGCAGACAGATTCTTGAGTTCAAGGCCAGTCTTGGGCAGAGCTGATTTAGGTCCACGCACCCAAGTAGCTTATTGTCTGTGCTTAACAGTGGCAGGCAGATCTCTAAATTCTTTTGCAATGTTAAAAGAAAATGTGTGCTCGATGTCTCCGAAGAATTAAGGGGCCAGGTCACAGAATGCTGACTCATAGGATAATCATAGGAAATCTGAAGTAAACAACTGAATTGCTATGTAAAATAAAGGGCTGGGCTTATGATCTGAAGGAGATGAGCTATTCAGAGTTTTTGGAATAGCAAGAAAAAGCTGCTTTGAGAACTGTCTTGAGCAGAATAAAGAGAGAGAGCTATTTGTAGAGAAAGCAGATCAAAGAGAAAGAAAGCAAACCAGATAAAAAGCAAGCTGGAAAGCTGTCTTCAGCAGAGCACAGCTTGGACCCACGGTGATTTGGCTGGAGTTGTTAGTTTCACAGCTCTTAGACACCCCTTCCTCAGAACCTCTCTCTCTAAGCTGAGGCTGGTCCTTGGCATGTTATCTCTTATAATGCATTGGATCACATGTAAGAGATATAGGTTGACTTTACAAAAATCAAGGTTGAAATGACATTTTTCAAATTTTAGTTAATATCCACAATGTGGCATGTACACATATTTAGCATTCCAAGTTTAGAAGAAAAAAAAAACAAAGAACACCAGCTAAGGCACATAAAAAGCACATGTTTAACATATGTTTAACATTTTGCAATTGTTTGCTACATGGTAGATAGGCTAATATATATATTAGCCTATCTATCTATCGATCTATCTATCTATCTATCTATCTATCTATCTATCTATCTCTCTCTATATATATATCTATATCAGAAGAGTCATAGGAAAGACAGATAAGCAAAACAATTTAAGGAAAAAGTTGAATGTCTACACAATTTTAAGTTGTAACCTTTTGCTAACAAGTTTCTTCTTTAAAAATAATACATGATATTCTAGGCACTGACACTTGCAAAAAGGGGTTACCTAGATGTTTTTGATAGCATGTATTTTGCGTTTTATGACAAAGCCACACCCTCTTCCACTTTATGTCTTGATCTATTTTCAAAGCAGTTAGGTATCCCCATTGGTCTCCCCCTGGGAGCTCTATGAGTGTGTGAAAGCTGTGTCTACCTACCCAAGAGTGTTCATTCATAGGGATGCATTTTTGTCACGGAACTAGAGGACAGCAGTAAATACATTTGAGGCTAGACATCAAGTGCTCATTTCACAAAGGAACGCTGAACTACCTCACCTTCAACACTTCTAAAGGGAAAACAACCATAAAACAAAGATGTGGAACAAAGGCACATAACTCACTCATTACAGTCTTCTTTGTAGATATCTTCAGAATTTGAAGCTCCTTTTGGTGTAGAAACATGTAAGTTTTGTATATTTCCCTCACAGGCAGCCTAGAATACAATTGGAGGAAAATAACCAACATTGGGTTATTTTTGAAAGATGACATACTTACCGCCCACCTGTGTGTGTGTGTGTGTGTGTCTGTCTGTGTGAGTCTGTGTGTCTCTATGTGTATGGTGTACGGGCGTGCAGAACACAGCATTGCCGGTGTCAGTTCTCTGCTTCTACCTTGATTTGAAGCTTACTCTCTCTAGTTTCTGTCCCTGCCCTGTACTGCACATACTCTAGCTTCTTGCTGATTATCTTGTCTCAGCCTCCCATCTTGAAGTAACAGTGCTTGGATATTGACAGCCACAACAACCACAGAGCTTTGTGAGTTTCAGAAATCAAACTCAGGTTGTGGGGCTTGTGTAGAAAGTACTTTTAAGACACTGATCTGTCTTGCTGGGCCCAGGCTATTGTTTTGGATAAATTATACTTAAACCATGTTTGGAGTTTGTAGTATGTCTTGGAAATAACCCTAGAACTCTTTTTAAAAAGAAACATTAACCCCACTGTGAGTATTAACATAAATTGTCAAGTAACTGTAACAAGACATAGTTTAACTTTAAGCGTGATGTTCAGAGCTCGGAGATAGTTGTCAGTCAAGACACCTTTGAGTAAAAAGTCTAGAATAAATTCAATGTGAACACACTAGGAATATTGAGGTAGAAGGCTGGGAAAGTGAGCTGAGTACAAGGAGCCATCTGTGATTGTCCATCACATGAAACTGACCTACATAGCTTTCTCCATTCCTCATAACCACCCACCAATGCACCCAGCATGCTTAGGCTATTATACCTGTGCAATAAGCAGTGCTTCTTTAAGCTGACCCCTGGACACAAAAAAATTGACAAGCTTTTTCACATCACCAGTGGCTATACAGTATGGAATAACATCATCTTTATCTTCCTGAATTAACTGGTCAGCTCTCCTAAAGAAATAAAGACAACTTTTATATATCAAATTTAATTAAAATATTAGTTTTAATATTTGTCAACTGGACTGATATTTTAAAAACACATGTCTAAATATTTTAGGTTTTATAAAGACTTAAGTATACTCTAAAAGTAGATCATGTATTGAATGCAAATAAAAGCTCAATAAAATACAGTCTATCCATCTATCTATCTATCTCTATTTTTATGCATCTGTATATTGATTTATGCATGTATCTATCTATCTATCTATCTATCTATCTATCTATCTACCTACCTATCTACCTATCTATCTATGTATCTATCATCTACCTATTTAGTTACTTACCTATCTATTTAGAGAAAAGGTTATATGTAACTCAATCTAGTCTTGAACTCACTATTTAGCTGAGAATAATTCCTTCTATTTTCATGTCCAGACTGATGGGATTGCAGACACGCTCAATTTATAGTACTCTAGAGATCATTGCCAGGGGTTTGTGCACTCTGGGCAATCATTCTTACAACTGAGTACATTTAAGAAGTAAAACAGAAAGTTAGCTTATTGGCTTTTGAAGATGAATACAGTTGGAAATATTTTCTGCTTTAAAATCTGTCTATTCATTTCTCCCCCTGTTCTATTCGGCATATTCTAACCTTGCTTCATCTATTAAATACCCAAAGCTTTTGAGTTTTTAAAACTTTTGCAAAGAAAAATAATATCCTTGTATGGTCCAAATTTCTTATATGGGCTAAATAAGTAATATTACTTATTTTATATTACTATGAAAATAACAAGGAAATATTCAGCTCAAGAACCTCAAAGAGAGCTCATGATATTTTGTGTTACTTAATTCAAACACTCCTAAGTTTTTCTTGGTACTTTTCTTTGTTTTGAAATCTCAGTCAGTAGCCAAAACATATGTCTATTTTTTTTTCAAGTCTAAAGCCCAAAATATATTTCAGTAGTCCTTAGTGTCTATTAGTAAAGCCAGTTCATTTTAACAGTTATGTATGTTGGAGCTGCTGGCCTGACTTCTTCCTCATCACTGTATAAGGCTCCACTGCTAAGTGTGTCGGAGCTGTTGGACCATCTCCTTCTTCCCTATCACTCACTGCGTAAGGCTCCAATGCTGCTCTGTTGCCACTCCTTCAGAGGAGAAGGAGCAGGCATCACTCTGCTGCTCTCCTATCTGCCGCTGACCTTCTTCAGTCTGCCATATTCTTCATCTTATGTGAATTTTCAATATGGAAATTTGATCTGGTCTCTTTCTACCCTATTTAAAATCCTTTAATGTCTTCTGTTGGTCTTAGGATCAAGATAAAAACCTTAAATGTTCAAAAGGTTCAGAGCAGTTAAGGCTTGCTTCCTTTTCCACTCATCTAATTATTACAGTTGCATGTAAAAATCATTTTACTATTTAATATAATATAGATATAAGAAATATTAAGAACTCCTGCTCTGTTTATATGTTCTTTCTATCACAATATATAACTTTGGACATGGACTGTTGGCTTTACCTCTGCATTAATTTTCTCCAGTATTTCACAGAGACCCCAGGTGCAACTGATAGAGCTTTGTCCCACTACAAAATTAAACAAAGACCAGAATATACATATTTAGATAGCATTACATAATTCTAAGCAAACCTCTTAGAATTTGTTTTAGTAATAAACAATTTTTAAAATTATCAAATTATCAAGAATATACTTCTAAACTATTCAGTATAGTCCAAAGGGAATAAATACCAACTTATTGTAAAATAAAATAAATTATATTGTATTATTTCAGAAAAAAATCTTATTATAATCTTAGAAAGAGGAATCAGCTTGTTGAATAAATGTCACAATTCTATCATATTTATTGTATAAATGTTTTTTACCATCATTGCTTCCTTTAAAATGAAAACCTGTCATATTTTATAACTTGGATAGCATGTGAAGAAACTCATTATTAAATCAAAACTGATTATTATTGTAACTTCAAATACATGTTTGAGGTCTAATAAAGTACTAGAAAATAAAAGATTTTTAAAATATCACTGTATAAATAAAAACTTCATTTTATGTAAGCCTTTCCAAAACACTGGGATTTATAGTGCCTTTGAGGCTACAAGACTGGTAATTTACTTAACAACTATAAGGCAAATTTTAAATAAATAATATATTGATTTTTGTGTGTATACATTTTCACATATGTTGGTATGTATGATATGCTAAATTTTGAATGAATCATTTTTAAAACTGAATATTTAAATCATGTGATTTAAAAGGTACCTTAAATATGCTTTTACTTAAAACAAAATATTGTAGGGGGAATGGAAGAATAAAAGTTGAAATGTAGATAAACTTTGAATTCACTAAGCTGTTTCAATAAAAAATAAATAAATAAATCTTTGTAAGTTCAAAGGTCAAATGCTTCCCTAATCCCTTAGTATTAAGTTACTGTAGTAGAACTTGTAAGCGGTGATGACAAGGACTTATAAGCACTCAGACGGTTGAAGAATCCAAGAAGAATTTCAGGGATTGTCAAGTTCATAAGAATGTGCTCAGCAGAATACTATATAGCTTCATAAACAGATTCCCAACTGAGAACGTGTTAAGAGAGTTTAGGATGACATACAGAAGCAAACCTTTGCAAAGAATTGCACCCTTCTCCCCAAATTCATTGACTCATTTGTCACCCTGACTTTTAAGGCCTTGTTGAAAATTTAACATTTAATCAAATTATCACTATGTGACAAGTAAAATTTTTTTAGCATTTTTGAATACTTTTAAGTACCTTTGTTGTAATACAGGATGTTTTATTATTTTGGGTCAATCTGCAATTCATTGTTTAAGTTAATCAAGAGTTATAAAAAGGTGGGTTAAATTGCATTTTGATATACTTTAACCAACTGCATGTTTAATTTTTACTAATGCTATTTACGTGTTCCTTTGTTTTTGATAGATTTTTATTTATGGATCTTTGTATGTCAGTGTAGGCCATCAGAGCCCCTGGAGCTGGAGGTATGGGTGGTTGTGAACATGATGTAACCAAATTCTAGCCCTGGGAGAGAAGCAAGCATTCCAAACCATTGAGCCTTCTCTGGGTCCTACATATGTTTTTTTTTGTTTTGTTTTGTTTTGTTTTTGTTTTGTTTTGTTACTGTTTTTTTTTTTTTTTTTTAAATTTAAACTCCAGATTTTATTCCCCTCTGAGTCCACCCTCTGACTGTTCCACATCCCTGCCCCACTTTGGCTCCTCCAGGATGTCCCTATCCCTCACTCCCACCTCACCAGACCTCTAAACTTCCTGGGGCGTCCAGTCTCTTGAGGGTCAGGTGTATCTTCTCTGACTAAACCCAGACCTGGCAGACGTCTGCTGTATATGTGTTGGGGGCCTCATATCAACTGGTGTATGTGGCTTGGTTGGTGGTCCAGTGTCTGACAGATCTCAGGGGTCCAGGTTAATTGAGACTGCTGTTCCTCCTACAGGGTCCTCGGCTTCTTCCAGCTTTCCCCTAATGCAATCACAGGCAGGGGCCAGCAGCTTCTGTCCATTGGTTGGGTGCAGATGACTCAGCTGCTTGTTGGGTCTTTGGGGATGGAAAAAAAAAGGGCCGAATACCTAAGATACAGCTTGCAGAACTCAACAAGCTGAAGGGCCTAAGTGAGGATGCCTCAGTCCCACTTGGGAGGGAGAAGAAAGCAACCACAAGGGTGGAGGGAGGGACCTGGGAGAGAAAGGGGATGGGGGTCATACGGAGAGGTGAACATGATCTTAGGACTGGGTTGGGGAGAAGGACTGAAATTCCTGAGGGCCGGCAGAAAGAATGGAAACAGGCAACCTCAGGAGGTAGGAGGTTGGAGGGTACCCTGCAGAATGCACCAGAGACCTGGGAGGTGAGAGATTCTCAGGACTCAAAAGGAGGGACCTTAGATGAAATACCCTATAGTAGGGAGAAGGAACTTGTAGAGTCCACCTCCAGCAGAAAGACAGGGCATCAAGTGAGGGATGGTGTTGCCTCAAAACTCTGATCCATAATTGTTCCTGCCTGAAAGAACTGCAGGGAAGGAAATGGAAAGGAGCCTGAGGAAAAGAGGGTCCTGTGACAGGCCCAAAGTGGGATCCAGCTCAAGGGGAGGCACCAAGGCCTGACACTGTTACTGAGGCTATGGAGCACTCACAAAAAGGAACATATGTGTTCTTAATACCAGACTTTGTAATAGAAATGTTAGTAACCTAGAGGTTCTTAAAAAGTAATAATGTGTTGTATTCTTGCCACCATACCCTTCATTTTGTTGTGATAGAGAGGTAATTTGTCCTAATCTAAAATACATTTTTTAAATAAGAAGGTGAAAGACTAATGAACTTTCATAACCATGCAACCAGGTCCAAGACTAGAAGCCCCTGCTGTCTCCATATTTCATTTCAGTCAGTACCCACCTATCAAAGGAAGGCTATTTTCTAAATTGTATTTATACATAGTACTCTAAGCTTTTGTGAAATCTGTGCTCGTTGCTTTAGTCTTCTTTAGAAAGTATGAAAGTCCCTGTCATGTGGTTAAATAAATCTAGTTGTGAGAAGTGGAAAACATCCTGCTCTGAGGATATCAGCTAACACACATACATTAAAGATCTTGGCAGCAATTTCCCAATTTCTGCATAGATGAGAATATCCAGGCTAGCTAATAAGAGTAGGTACAGATGGCTGAACTGCACACCAAAATTTATGATTTGTAAGTCTGGCATGGGACATAGGTGTTCCTAACTGGGGTCGCTACTGTTAGCCTGGACACCCCACTTTACTGTTTCCGTGTGGTGTACACCTGTCATGAGCTTGGCAAAAAAGGAATTTTATACGGCAAAGTTGACTTCTATATGGAATAACTCATTCCCCTATTGTGTGGGCTGCTGTGTTAGACACACTACTTTCCCTTGAATAGCACACTACCTCTCCAAGTTCGACCATGAGTTCACAGTATCTCTGAATTTGTCCTAATCTCAGGTGGATTTCAGCAGCTTCCTTCAGTTTTTTCTCCTTAGTAGGTGCACCAATGCCACCACCAAATTTAGACATCTTGATTGTCGTCAGTTCTTGGGCTTCTGACTGAAAAAAAATGTAAGTGTATAAATGAGTAGAACAGATACTCTTAAAACATGCAGTATTGGGAGTTAAATGTTTGAATGGGATATATTTTTTAAAGTATTTATTTGTTTAGTATACAGTATTCTGCATGCATGTATGCCTACACACCAGAAGAGGGCACCAGATTTCACTTTAGTCATGGTGGTCATGAGCCACCATGTGGTTGCTGGGTGAAGTCAGGACCTCTGGAAGAGCAGCCAGTGGTTTTAACCTCTGAGCCATCCCTCCATCCTCTGAATGCGATACTTTTATCTGTAGGATATGATAGTCATTGCAATGTTTTGACCAGTTCATGGAGTACGCACTTTGGAAGAGGTCTGTCTCATTGTCCTAGAATATCTAACATACATTTGAGAAAAAAGAATAGAAGTCCCATTCTTACTGCCCTTACTCCTTCACAGTGTAGGGTATTAGAATTGCAGAGGACAAAGGTGCTGAGACACAACTGGTTGGATATATAAAAATGCCCTCCAATCTCCAATATTGTAAATGTGCTTCTAAAATAATTATTGAGTATTTCATTTGTGACTTAAGAATTCTCTTTTTATGAAGGTAATCATCACATTTTATTCCTAGTATGGTTTTCTTGCTGTTTGAACTATTTATATATCATTAAAATATATAAACTGTTGCTTTTTTATTTTTAGTTCCCAGGGAAGCTTTTATTGTTGATGAAGTATATTCTTTCAGACATAAGTCATGAGAGTTCATAGGCTATAATCACCTGAGGTCACAAGGTAAAGATAAAACTTTTCATGGTGTCCAAATTCAACTTGCAGACTCATGGAATTCAATCTAACACAACCCATGGCCACCTTAACCTCTTCTTAAATAATTCATATTTTCAGTGTTGGTTTTACTATTTTACCTTTTCCGTGTTTATTTCAGCCTACCAGCAATTTTACTTTAATAGTTAAAAAACAGAAATTTTTGTTTGAGTATACTGTGCTTGTGCGCTTCACTTACAGTTCTAAATTTGATCAGGTGTTTCAAATGCATCATTCCTTTGCAGTAGTTCTGAGGAAGCAAGCTGTCATCTTGTCCTTTAATCACGGCCACCAAGTTCCACAAGTTGTCACTGCCACCTGGAGGCTGGAAGTAGGTACAGGATAATCAAAGACAATAGCACAGAAAAGAAATACCTCCTAGTATTTTATTCCTTCAGAGGTATCATAACATACAGTTCTCTAAATTAAAAGAAAAATAACAGCAAACTAAACGCACATTCTCATTTATTTTTTTCTGGCTTTAGATCTTCTCTCTAATATTGTACAGATACTGTTAAAATTCATGGAGTGAGCGGGGATGGTGAATGTAAACAGGGTACAGTTTAAAGATAATAGTTGTGGTGACTCATGATGGCTATAATACTTACTGATAGACATTCTGAAAACAGTCTTAGTTTTTTCAGCCGAGGGTTGCATGTTAGTTTTTCTACTTCTTGTTTAATGTCTCTTGACACTTTGCCGCAGAGCAGAGGATGAGAGTCTTGTTGTATTGCACTATCTGATGAAAAGAGATGGTTCACTGAGGATGCTTACTTAGAAAATACTATTTAAAGATAAGATCAAGTGCATGCACATATTCAATACCAGTGTTCCCGATAATCTCGTCCCAAGATCTGTCTGCCAGAATATTTATTTGTAAAGGGGTGATTAAAGGTATTAATGACCAGAGTCTCACTGTAGAATCTCGGGAGCAGGAAGCCATCGTGAAGGGACGACTTGGATGGCAAGTTAAACCTGATGGAAAAAAAAATAAGCCTTTTTTAACAAAAGGAAACCTAGGAAATGCTTTTTTAAAAAGTTTATGTACTTTTTTATTAAACTATGACAAAATTGAAGTTATGAAGGAACATGAGTAACTCAGAGGTTCTCTAAGCCAGGTTTCTACTTGTATCTAATTGATACAAGAAGGTAATACAATGCTTAGAATATTCTGTAAATATAGTTAGAAATGTATGATTATGAGAAAACAAAATTTCATTTGGTTAAGCAGTAAGTATACTGTAATTCTATTAGGGTTCCTGAAATCTATGAATTAACAGATGAATAAATGAAAGTTCAGGTTTCAAAATGAAAATACCTTTAACTTTAGACATCAGAAAATGGTATATATATAAATTTATGTGTACTATAGCCTTCCACCCCGCCAACACTCCTTACTGCTCAGATTCAGATGTATTCCTCTGTATTTATTACTTTCTATGTATATATGTGTACGTTTGTATACACACATAACCTACTGATCCTATTTTGTGTTGCCTGTATAGACATGTGTTTATCTATTGGAGACTGGATGACCGACTAGATTTTCGTCTTTGGAACAGAACCCCGATTCTCTTCCTTTCAGCAGTCAGACTGCCGGCTGTCCTTCATCTAGGGGCGGGGCTACACAACCTCAAGTAGAAGACCACGGAAGGAAAGCATACAGTGGTGAGTGCACCAATTTGGTCTTTTTTCTCTACGACTCCCAGTAAGGCTTAAGAATAACAGAAAATAGAAATACAAATGGGTAGTTTGCTTTCTATCATGAGCTTAATTGAACTAACAGCTAATCAAGAAACAAACATTGCCCGTGATACCCCCAAATAGGATAATGGTTAGATAAGTTTTATCAGCACTATCAATTTCATGATCTGGAGTAAGGGAAGTGACAGGATCTAACCTGCATATGTACTTGCCACACATGTGTACAGAAACTCAATTCCTGCTGAATGAGCTTCATATGCTAACGAATATATTCTGAATAATCCATAACGTCTTCTTTGGCTATGTTGTGGTGATTCTAATAGGTTTATAGAAAATAAACACGTTTACTCCATTGTGGGAAAAATGTCATTTCAAAATGAAATGCTGCAGCTTATTTAAAAATATTGCATTGCTCAAAAAATAAGCATCATAATTACATCAAAATAACAAACACATGGAAAAGGGTTTACCATAAACGTCTGCACCATGATCATACACAGTATCTAGGCAAACTCCTCCTCGAGTATCCCATACTTTGATAGTGTAGTCCCAGCTTCCCGAGATTAGTAGGTATGGAATCTCAGTATTCCACATCAATCCCCTCACGGGTGCAGTATGTCCATTCAGAATGTTTATGCAAGCATCTTGAGTATAATCCCAGATTCGAACAGAGCTGAAAGACAATTTTATGTCTAAATTATAACTTATTCAAAATATTAACATTGTCTCAATGGAACACAACTTTTTGTTTATTTGTTTGTTTGTTTTTAGTGTGTTTAAAAAGCATTTTTATGGAGCTGGAGAGATGGCTCAGAGTTGTTAAGAGTAAGAGGTACTGTTCGGGAAGATATTGATTCAACTCCTAGTAACCACAAGATGGCTCATAGCCACCAATAACTCCCTCTCTCTGTGATCTGATGCCCTCTTCTGGCCTCCTTGGGCAACAAACATGTACACGGTGCCCAGATAGAAGCAAAACACACCCATACATGTCAAACAATATAATCTTTAAAAAGCATTTTATGTCTTATACATGTGAATTTTCTCTTTACAGCAGACATAAAGGGGTATGTTAGGGCTATCTAGTCCCAAATCCTTTTTCTTAACTTTTACTGGTATTTTATTACCGGAAAACATGGTGTTTCAGAAATTTTTAAATTTGTTTTTGGTATTTTTTGTATACTTTTTATGTGCTTGTTTTGTTTTTAGTTTTGGTTTGAGAGATAGGAGAAAGAGAGAACATGAAGTTGCAAAAGTAGGAAGGTAAGAGAGATACTGGAGGAGCTGGAGAAGGCTCAAATGTATTACATGAAAGATTTTAAATCAAAAGAAAGAAAATAAGATGTTTCAGGATGTATATAAATAAATAAGTGAGAATGGGTTTAATATAACTGCTACATATATAAAGGCTAACTAGCATACTGAGGACATGTTGTTTTAAGTGTGGGAGACACATTCGAGATGTGTAAATGTCACCTATGCTAATGATGACTCCTTTGGGAATACCAAGCTGAATTTAGTAAAAGCATAATTGCATCATAAGTCAGTAAAATGATGTTTTTTAAAGAATATACCTCAGACAACTATAAGATGACACTATTTTTCATTCAGAACAAAATTTAGTAATAAAGTTTATGTGGAGAAATTGGAATAACCTCACCAATAAAAGTATACTCAACTTCATAGGATAATCATACTGAAAGTCACATTTCAAATAACTTTTCCTAGCTAATTGGAATTTAACGGAAAGGAGTGAAGGTGAGAATCCCCAGGTATTCGATATAAATCTGTTGGTATTGATCACTATGACTTGTATTTGTACAAAGTAAGATTATTTTTAACATAACTTTATCTTCTTTTTAGATAGTGACTAAACAAACTACATCCAAAAAGAAAATATGAACAGGAGATTTCAGAAACTCACCAAGAGTAAAAAGTATAAAATTACTCTTGTTTCTAATGTTTTGCTTTATGCCAAGATTTATAGTTAATTTTTCATGCCAGTTTTCCTGAGAGTGCAAATGTTTTCTACATTAAAGACAAAAAGTTATAAATTATTCTGTTTTATAAAGATTTGTTTCAGATCTTCTTTTACTTCAAAATTATTTTCTATGAACATTCTTGAGGAAGAAACTACGATCCACATTGGGCAAAATAAACAACAGAAAAATTGAAATCAGGAATCCAGTGGCAGGATAAGATTTAATTTAGTTTTTAAACTTATTTTATCCCCCTTATTTGTTTGTATGTTAAGCACTATTTTATATTTCTCCATAAATAACTTATTAATATTACATATGAAGTTCTGAGAAACTGTAAGTTTAGGATTTAAAGGACGTGAAAATGAGAATTCAAACATACGTACCCATCATCAGAACCACTGCAGAGAATTCCTTCCCTCAGAGGAGACCACTTAACATGGAACACTCTTGCTGTGTGCCCACTAAATACTTTCAAAGGCTGATTAGAGCTTGTGGCTACATAAAAGACACGGACGTTTTTGTCTTCACAGCCAGTGGCTATCATGTCTCTGAAATGCCACCAATGGAATGTTAAAATATGACCATCGATTAATTAGTACTAAAAATTTTTATAATGTCACAGTTCTAATAATAACATGAAAATCTCTTTTCTTTTCTTTGTGTGTGTGTGTGTGTGTGTGTGTGTGTGTGTGTGTGTGTGTGTAATGGGTACAGAGACCATTTCCCCTGGAAAGAGCTGGAAAGCTTATGGCTGACAAAGACTATTGCAGTAAGCCGCCTTCACCTTTCCCTTCTTTTTGGTGCCCTCTTCCATCCAGTTTAAACTCTACTAGATGCAAACAAGAATGCCACGGAACTATAAAACAATGCTTTAATTTATTCATTGTCACAATAGTAACAGGGCAACTCTACTTGTACCAGATGATCAAAACTGAGCTAGGGAAGAAACTATGGGTACTAGGCAAAGCTGTGGGAATGATGAGCCTGCCAGACACAAGTCTGCTCATGGGGCAGCTACTGTAACCAGTATCAAAGCAGGCTCTTCCTCCTAGAGAGAAGAATGAAATCATACACTTTGGGACTGTATTTTCCTAAGAATATTTTGCTGACCACAACATAAAACATTCAGTGATCTCATAGAGTTTACCCTGGTAGGCACAGCCAACAAGTACCCCATTGGCTCCAAGTAGCTTAGGATAGCTATGAATGTGTGGCCTGATACAAAATCATAGAGTTACTCAAAACATTGTGAGATTTTTTTTTTTAACTGCAACTTTCCCTCCCCCCCCTTTTTTATAACTCAATTGAGCAGTTCTTGTGTAAACTTTGTAGATGACATGATAATGTGGTTTTTTGATATATAAAGACTGGACACCATTGTGACAGGCAGCCTTGATTGTCAACTTGTCACACTTAGGAAGAAGGCACCTCTGAGCAAGGACTGCCACCATCACACTGTCCCATGGGCATGTCTACAGGGAATTTTCTTGATCTCTACTTTCTTTCAGATAATGATGATGATGATGATGATTCTTTAATCTTTTTTTATTGTTGTTGTTTTGTTTTGTTTTTCGAGACAGGGTTTCTCTGTGTAGCCCTGGCTGTCCTGGAATTCACTCTGTAGACCAGGCTAACCACGAACTCAGAAATCCTCCTGCCTTTTCTTCTCAAGTGCTGGAATGAATTAAAGGTGTGTGCCCCCACTGCTCGGCTTAATCTTTTTTACAGTTCAGTCATTATCCCCTCCCATTCTGCCCTCCAATGGTGGCTCCTCATCCCATTCCTCCTCCCCCATCTCCAAGAGGAGACCACTCCCCACCCCCATCCTCACCCCTCCAGACCTCCTCATTCCCTGGGGCCTGAAGTTTCCCAAGGGCTAGGTGTATCTTCCACTGAGGCCAGACCAGGCAGTCCTCCATTGTGTATGTGCTGGGGTAGGGATGGGCTCTTGATCTCTAATTGGTGTAAGAGAGCTGAGCCCTCTCTTTGGGGGTACTAATCCTGGATAGGTGATAGGGCAGCATAAGAAATGTAGCTGAGGTCCCATTTGTCAATTCTTGATCTTAGAGCATAAGCTATTGGTGTTCTGTTTAGGAAATTTTCCCCTGTACCTATGTGCTCGAGGCTCTTCCCCACTTTCTTTTCTATTAGTTTCAGTGTATCTGGAAGGGGGAACAAAATACCCAATGGAAGGAGTTGCAGAGACTAACTATGGAGCAGAGACTGAAGGAAGGACAATCCAGCCTGATATAGCTCTCTCCTGAGAGGCACTGACAGTACCCAACTAATACAGAAGTAGAGGCTCACAGTCATCCATTGAACTGAGTACAGGGTCCCCAATGAAGGAGTTAGAGAAAGGACCCAAGGAGCTGAAGGGTTTGCAGCCCCTTAGGACGAACAACAATAAGAACTAACTAGTACCCTCAGAGCTCCCAGGGACTCAACCACCAACCAAGAGTATACATGGTGGGACTGATTGCTCCGGCAGCATATGTTTAGTAGGATGTCGAAGTCGGTCATCAATGTGAGGAGAGGCCCTTGACCCTGTGAAGGTTCTGTGCCCTAGTGTAGGGGAATGCCAGCGCCAGTAGGCGGGAGAGGGTAGGGTGGTGAGCAGGGGGAGGGGAGAGGGAACAGGAGTTTGTTCTTGTTGTTGTTTTTGTTTTGGTTTGGTTTTTGGTTTTTGTTTTTTTTGGAGGGGACACTGGTAAAGGAGAAATCATATGACATGTAAATAAAGAAAATATCTAATTAAAAAAAATGTAGCTGAATGCGCATCAGGAAGCAAGCTAGTAAAGCCCCTCCTGTCCAGGGTTTGATTCGGTTCCTTCCTCCAGTTTCCTGCCCTAACTTTCCTCAGTCATGAACTTGCCAGATGAAATGAGCTCCTATCTCCTCGAGGTGCTTTAGCGCATGGTGTTTATTACCACAAAATAAAGCAAGTTAGAACAACAAACATGAGTGAGAAAAAAGTCAATATGTACCCAATGGTACAATTGGTCGTATGCACTGCAGCACATTTTATGGGAAAATCAATAGAATTCTGATGTCATGAAAACGTTTTCTATGCAGTATTTGTTAGCAGGATGTGGAGTTGGGAGGGGTTGTTTGTCGGAGAAGGAGAAAGGCTGAAGAATGGGAAATAAAATAAAAAAATATACTGTACACATATATAAAGATTTCAAAGAATAAATAATAAAAATTGTAAAAGTAGGTTTTTTTTTTTTTTTTTACTGGTATTCAGGTAGATATTATCTATGTCTAACCTTAGGTAAAGAATGACAGGGAACAGAATTTTAAATAAAGGGGAACAACATTAGTGAGGAGAATATTCATGGATTGGCCCATAGGAATCATGGGTGTAGATCTGTGGTTTCCTTTTGTCCTCTGTACTGGACATAGATGTTCTAGGGCCTCACATGCTGAGCCAGCACCCTACCTCTGAGCTGTATCTGCAACCTGATCATGTGTGTGTGTGTGTGTGTGTGTGTGTGTGTGTGAGTGTTTATGAGAGTATGTATGAGGGGGCTGTGGGGATGTGTGGGGATGACCCGAGCCCTTTGAAATGTGATCCACCTTGTGCCATGGAAAGATTGGGACTCCTTGCCTTCTCAATAGAGCAGTCTCAGCCTGCTGAGCTTGAGTCTGCTTCTCTGCCTCACTTTTCATACAAGTATAACCAGTATTGGTGACTGACTGAAAAAAACAACAAAACAACAACAATAACAACAACAACAACAAGGAACCTAGGAACTGTGAAGTGACAGAGTGTGAAAAACAAAACAAAACACTGAGGCCCCCTGCATGGTGGCTTTTGTTGTCATCGATTTTTAGTCTTTAAGAAATGATGGAGGGAGGGTGGCTTGGTCATCATCTAATTTTGTGTATCACCTGGGTATGTGCCAAGACACTCTGTTATCTACCGCAGCATACATACTGGTAGAAACACAGGTCCATTATTTTGTACTGGATGTTACTTGACTCAGAAAACATGTTTTTAACATTTATTTATGTCTTCTTCATTTAGTACAGGGAAACATGAAGGAATTCATGTGGTTTTTGGCAACACCTTAAGAAAGCTTCATTTTAAAACACACTATACCTTATCAAAAGGAGCTTTTAAATACAAAGTACAAATTCTTTGAAATTCAGTCAGTTGGAAGTCCAATTTTAGTGGAACTTTACTTGGATTTCATTTGAAATGAAAGCTGATTATTATAGGATAAGTAGTTCTCACACAAGCCTGCCTTTCAAATCCACCCACTGAACCTCGATGTCTTGGGAAATCATGCAGAGCAGAGGGTGTAGCACAAGCTGGAGGCGGAAGAAAGCCAATGCAGAACTGCGTAGACATCCAGAAGAAATTTAAAAAGGAAGGACATTTCTACTCTAGAGTCTCACATTCAAATCGTTTTATTTCTTAGCAGTATGTTGTTTCCCCAGTGTATTCTAAGTTTATTTTGAGGGCAATGAATCACTATTCTTCAGTCATACATGAAAGGATCGTGGATTATAAATAGCCAAAACAAGTGAGTCATTACAAGGCTCCTCTTTTGTAGGTAAGTATTCGAGGAGAATAGGTTCTATCTATGTGAGTAGATGTAATTTTGTTGTTTTGTTTTGTTTTGTTTTACTCACTCTTCGGAACATAATTATTATTTAGGAAATGAGAACTTACTTGTTGTTTTGGCTCCAGTCACAGCCAAACACTCCAGCTGGATGTTTGTACTTGTGTAGTAGTTTACCATCGACTGTTCGAATAATGCTAAAATTATGTAAACAAACAAGGTTGTAACTGTAGGATTCATAGGTCAGTACTATAAGAGAAAAAGCAATCTCTGACATAGAGTGCTTAAAGAAAG
>NW_022196905.1:194787031-194802685 GCF_008632895.1 Mastomys coucha
AGAGAGAGAGAGAGAGAGAGAGAGAGAGAGAGACAGACAGACAGAAACAGAGACAGAGACAGAGGGACAGAGAGACAGAGAGACAGAGAGACAGAGAAAAAGACAGAGACAGAGCTATACCTAAATAATTCTATCAATTATAAGTCTTCACATAATATGAATTAGATAACCCAAACCATTTAGATCAAATTAAATGTGATGACTGATTCAGAAGCTATTTTGTTGTAAAGAGCTTTTAATTATAGAAAAGTATAGTTTCATGTACTTTCAGATGTGATTTAACACACACACACTCATATTTTAGATTTTCAGCTTGACATTTAAGTGCTTAAAATTTATTTTGCTTGCTCATTCACAAACTTCATTTAATGTTAGTACACCAATATCAAAACTTATTTTCCTAGTGTGTAGTCAGAATGCAACATAAATTTGGAGATCCTTGATGCTGGAAGGTATCCCTTATAACTTGATCACAAGAAATGAAACAATCTCTGAGGACCTATCTTATTATTGCCACAATGCAAGGGCTACTGGTTCTTTAGGAATGCAAGAAGCTATGTATGAACCAGCACAGTACATCTCCCAGGACTCTTTGGAAGATGCTTTTAAACCACACTAAGCTTGTCAAAACTTGCTAGGTGCTTATACGGTGGTGATGAATGAAGTTGAATAAAGGCTCTAAATGTGTGGTGAAGTTAATTATGGATTACATAATTTAAAAAATCTTAAGCATATCGTTTAGAGTTTAGTGTATACCAAGTACCAAATTACTCTTTAAAGAGGAATGTCTCTAATGGTGTTCACTTATGAAACTTGCTTTGCTTGCCTTTGTTCTGTTTCTTCCTGTCATTTTTAAAGTGGGGAAGAGAAAACTGAACTTTGTACAACGAGATCTAATGACGTAGACAGTTTCCTTATTCCTAATGAGAAACTCTCAGCAACAACTTCATGCCTATTGTAGGCTAGCAGCAGCTTAAAATAAAGTCGTTGTTTCTGTATGGGGTCTTACTTGGAAATTAAATTCTCTTTTGCCTGGGACTTGTCAGAATTAAGAAACTATGTGTATTTGGAGCACAGGGAAATTAACTCCCTAGGGGGGACCTTTGACTCCATTGTTATATTTCCATTTTCAACAGCTTTTATCCTTTTATACATAGTGGAATCTGAAAATCTTTAGGTGTCTTTTTCTATTGCTTAGTGTCTTTTAAATTTTCTGGGAAATTGAATTTTTCCATAAAGCAGTTCATTCTTTCACGTTGGTATTTTCATTTAGAAGGCAATGCCCATGAGAGGCATGGCAGCATACACTTGGAATTCCAAACTTCACAGGTAAAAGCAGGAAGATCAGGGGTTCAGGATCATCCTCAGCTACTTACAGAATTAAGGCCAGCCTAAGCCTTAAGAGACTCTGTCACAGCCAGGCAGTGGTGGTACACGCATTTAATCCCAGCACTTGGGAGGCAGAGGCAGGTGGATTTCTGAGTTTGCGGTGAGCCTGGTCTACAGAGTGAGTTCCAGGACAGCTAGGCTACACAGAGAAAACCTGTCTATCAAAAACAAACAAACAAAAAAACCAAAACCAAAACCAAAAACAAAAACGCTGTCACAACAAAACATAAAAATCCCCGCCATCTATATTTGGTTTATTTAGTATTTTGGAATGCTTTCACATTACATTGTTTTTTGTTTTTTTTTTTTTTTTAATAATGATAAGTCACACCAATATAGCATGTGTCTATGCGGGGATTTTAAACAATAACAGTACTGTAGTACAAACATACAACTGAGATGATTGAATATGTCCTTTCTACAAAGGTTAACTTCATACGATCAGATATAGAACTTACCAAAACCCATCGCCACTGCAAGTTGCTATTCGTTTAGAATCTTTATGACTCCAGGCAATATAGAATATTCCATTTTTTCCATGCTTAAAAAATATAAAACAGTTATCAATAAAAATTAATTATCTACTTTTAAAGTGTTATTTATTTCTAAGAATCATTCTTATTAGTCACTTATTCTAGATGATACTTACATAGCTATGTCAATGGCAGAAATATGAATAAATGTACATGCACATACACAAAACATCCTTAATTTTTATTTGTATATGTATGTATATGTGTGTGATGTGATATGTGTATGGTCCTGTATGTGCATGTGTATGAATACAGGGTATACTCGCCATGGCATGCATGTGGAGTTCAGAGGACAACCTCAATTATCAGTCCTGGGCTTCTACATTTTTTTTTAAAAGAAGATTTTATTTTATTTTTCCAACTGTATGTATCATACTATGTGATCTCCATACTGTAGGGCTTTGATTTCTGGTCAGAATAATGGGATACGAATATCTCTGACCCTGGGTGGATATATGATATTTTATTTAAGCTGTTCAAAATATCTTAAGATTATTAACTGCTCAGAGGTTTTCTGGGAAAGAACAAAGTCATATCATTACTATCTTCCTTAGGAGGTAATGGAAAAGGACCTGTTGATCATCTATACAGAAAAAATGCTCTTTAGCGATGCTATCTGATCTAGTGACTTTAAGAAAGCCTACTTAAATAGGTAAATTGACATAGAAGTCTCTCTGGTCATGGCCAATTCTTATGCCACGAGAGAGCATTTTTCTCTACAGCTCTACAGTGGTGCCTGGGATGGCTGCCTCCTAAGGGTACTTGCTTATACAACTCTATAATGACCTTACATTTGTCACCATACTCCATATGGCTTCTCTGAACTCTTTCAACTGCAGTTACAAAGATCTCCAGGAAGCTTAGCAAAGGCCATGGTGACGTTCTAGTTATGTTGTGACCTATAGGTTTATCTTATTGGCCTATATGCCTTTTCAATGAACTGAGGAAACATTCTATAATTTTCATTAATCATACCCTGAGAATCACTTAAACAATGGCGGTTCAAAAACCACCCAAATCATCTATTTGGTTATTGCTAAGACACATAGACATGACATTCTTCCTTGAAAAACCCTCAGCATACTATACTTTGCCTAAATATATCTTTCTCTCTTAATGACCACACTTAAATCTATATTGAACACAAACACTCTCCCCCTGTCTCTCTGTCTCTGTCTCTTTTTCTCTTTCTCTCTCTCTCTCTTCACACACACACACACAGGCATAAAATTCAATTTGCTTCAACATATCTGTGAAGAGTTGACTCAGTGTAGCACTTTGTTTCTTGATCCTACTAATAGGCTAGCTGTAGGGCCTTGTCATGCAATAATAGAACTTAAAAGGAGATCAAAGTAATTGTGGAATCCAACTTCATTGTTTCATAGATAAAAAACTGGATTCAAGACAATGATATGAGTCTATACCAAGAAATATTTTTAACAAAGTCTTGTAGTGGAGCTCTTTCTTCAGTCTGGCCCTGGCTACCATGAGCCACTGCTATGTTGACAAACCTTGGCTGGAACAAAATAAGTACAATTCAGTGATGGCTAGTACTACACTAATGTTAATGAGGTTGTTAATCCTCCCTCCTAGAAGAAGAGACTAAGTCACTCTTCACCCAGCCTTAGATGCCTGTGTCTTGGAGGTTCCCAGACTGCAGAAGGGGGAAGGTGAACTAGGGAAGAGGTCATTGGTGACACTGCTGCCAGGAGAGCAATGTTAGGGGAGGGAATTTCCCAGTGGTGTAAGAGTTTTTTGAGTAATAGTTGCTCTTTATGTAGCCACAGTAAACCTAAAGGTTCTCAAAGCTGGACTTGGAGTGAATCTGATTTTTGATTTATGAGCAGAAATTTCTTTGCGATTCCATAGGAACAGTCACATCACCAGGTAATACTTTGGGATTTCTGAGTGTAGTCTTCTATCTATTACTTAATATTGCTTAGATTTTGTGAAAAATATAACTTAAAATTCCTTAGAATTTATGATGAAATTTCAGATGATTTTTTTTCTAAATGCAGTTGTAATTCTCAGATTCATTTTAGATTACAAATTGTTCCTTGCAGTTCTTTCTAATTGAGAAAATATACATGCCAGTGAATTTTTGAGATGAAATATTTAGATGATATAAAGTAAGATATAATGCTACTCAATAGTAGTAAATTAATCTTACCTCATTAAATCGCTGTATTATTTTGCCCTTTTGAATATCCCAAATAAAAGCGCCATTTCGGGAAGTTGCACCAGCAATGCAATTTAAATCCCCTTAAAACACAATTTGTTGAAGATTATACACATTTTCATATACATATACATATTATACATGTAATATTTTTGACAAATATGATTCTTTTAAAAATGTAATTTTTGTAAAGTTAAGACTTGAAATTTATTTAATAGTAGTAGCTGATCCTTTAATTTTTTTTTTTTGTGTATGTGCATGCATTTCTAGAGGAAGATTTGCAGGAATTGGCTCTTCCAGTCTGCCATACAGGTACCACGTGATTAAACCCGGGTCACTGGGTGTGGCAATAAGCACTGTTACCCACAAACCATTTCACTCCATTATCACCCTATAACTGATAAGATTTATAACTGAAATTTTCAAAAGCATAATTATATGATTGTGTCAATATAAGAGAAAAGAATGCAGTGAATGGATTTTCTATGTAACTTTAATGGTTTATGGTCAGTTTATTTAGTCTATAGCCTCTACTGAACTTTTTAAAATAAATCTCTAGTAACATTTTCAGATCAATAAATAATTCAATATAGAAATTAAAAATACAAGTATGGCTCTATTGTCAAGCCAACTACTATAGCTCCTAGCTCCAAAGTATTACATGAATATCTAGTGAGTTCCTGTTCATATTTCTTTATCATCTAGTGATATTTAATGGCTACAAATGTATTTTTATAAGCTAGTCAAATAAAAAAATTCAGATGAAAACATCTCCTTTTTGGAAAATTTAAAAAAAAAATTAAAGAAAGAGGCTATTTCTAGGTAGTTTTTATTTTCACATGTCTGAGTCACATAAAAAAACACCAGGAAAGATTTTTATTGTGCAAAATCTACTAAGCTTTAGAGGCATAACTATACAAATATACCCAAAATTCAATAGCATTCAAACATCTAGATTTACTGTAGGTTTTCTATGTGGCTGTCACTTGCCACGGAATCATAGTTCTTCGGCCCATGAGCTGTGCTAAAACCTTACACCTCGCAGCAGCTGAGCTGACCAAATATTGCCATTAATTTGTCTCTACTATCATATGGAACAAGACTAACCCCGGGGGAAGAAGATAAATCTGAATAAAGTTTAGGAAAGTTATTGATTTCAAGGGTTTTAATAAAAGAAAATCTTACCTGGAGCCCATGAAAGAGCAAAAATGACCCCTTCGTTACCCGGAGAAGTGTACACAGCTGTTAATGTGTTTATGTCCCACACCTTTATAGTGCCATCAAATGAAGCTGTTGCTAAAAGATTTGGATCATCAGGTTTGAATTTGCAGTCAAAAATAGTTTCCACGTGTCCCTAGGATTCATGATATTTTAAAAAAAAAATCACATTATGGAAGAAACTCTTTATTGTTAATAAAGCATAATACATAATAAAATTTATACATGTACTAGTTTTCCAACTATTACTGCAAAAATACACAGTTGAAAACCTATAGAAATTTGTACTCAATGCTCTGAATGAGTGTTGGGCTGCTATTGTACCACTGCTTGTGTATCCTGCATTAAAAATGCTTAGGGCTAAGTGTTCTGAATTTCAGATTTCTTTTAGACATTAAAACGCTTCTATATGAATCATGGTTGGGAGTTGCCTGATGTAGGTGCTGAGACCCAAACTCCATTAACTGCTGAGTCATCTCCCCAGCTCTCTCCTGCTGTTTTTGTTCTGTTTGCTTGTTTGTTATAAGTATAGTAGGATATTAATTTATAAAGAATTAACTTTAAATAACTACTATATTTTATTCCAGCAGTATAAGTGAAGTCCGGGATAAAACGTCAACTAAAAGTCAACGAGTCGAATATTTCTTTCTATATAGAGGTATGACAGTAGAAATAGGCAAAGTCAGATACAGTCCCAATCGTTCATGAATGTCTTCCTAACAGCCTATGCTTCGAACCGTAAACCTGTTCGTAACCTAGGACTGTAAATGTAACTTTTACTCAGCAGCTCTAATTGTCCCCTCTGAGGCTTACTGCCTCTGCCTGCTAACCTAGGCCTAGTCCTAGAAGCTTCTGATGTCCTTACAATCTAATCTAGGCCTACAATATCTTCAGCCTCTGAGTCTTACTCCGGAATAAACTCACCCGCTCTAGTTCTTTCTGATGTCTGGCTCCGTGATTCAACTCAGCTGTTCTGGCTCAAACTCCTCTCCAGACTGACAAGCGTCATTCTGGCTTCTATCAGTTTCTGCTGAACTGCTCTGTTTGGCCTCAAACAAACTCAAAGCCATCTGTGCTGATCTTCTAGCGTCTCCTCTTCTGCTTCATTTTATCTTCACCTGTGCTAGCTTGTTTTCTCTCTGCAACCTGTCTTCTGTACAACTCACCCAGCAAAACTGCCTCTTTTGGTTTTCTTCTCTCTCTGCTCCTCTCTTAGCCTACTTTTCCTCCCTCTTCTCCTGAGAGTTGGGCATACCCTACTGTGCCAAATCTTTCTCTGATTCATCTCCTTGTCTGCCACTAAGTTAGACGTCACTTTCAAATATTAGTACCCTCTTCTATAAACTATCTTTACCTTATTTGTCTGAGATTAAAGGTGTCTACTAAGGAGGAGTCTGTTTTCCACTCAGAGGGATTACAAGTGTATGCTAAAGCTGAGCCACATCACAACTACAAACGGCTTTTTTTTTTTGTAAATAATACAATCTCAGTGTGATCAAATATTCTGCAACATAGGGCCATTTGTAATCCACCAATAAGACTGTAAAGTAGGATTACAGAGAAATGAGAACACATACTTGCTAACTGTCACTTAACTGGATTTGGTTTTGGAATATGTAATTGCATTCAATTTGGTTTTTTTGCTTGTTTGTTTTGTTTTTTTGTAATTCTTCACAACCTTTTAAAAACAATCAATTCTCTTCTTTAGGTAAAGGTAGAAAAGCCTCAAGACTTTGAGAGTGGGAAGAAGAGACTAAGGATCTCTGGATCACCTGGCTGTAGTCCTTCAAGGTAGTCATTTACAGTGATGAGAATATAATGAGGTGATAGTTTCTGCAATTTATCCTTTAAATATTTGTTTCTGCTGTGTGTGCTTTCAAATTTCAGCTTGGCAAATTTGAAAACCCCTTATAAGCAGAACCAAATATTTCTTTTGTTTTCTTTGTGCCCAAAGGAAAGGATACATGAGAGAGAAAAAAATGTAGAATTTTCCTTAATTTTAAAGTCATGTTTTGAAAGTTTTGATGCCCTATGAAGCAGCCATCAGAAGCCAACCTTCCAAATGCTAAGTGCTGCCTGAGCAGTGCCGCATCTATAGATGAACCCCTGGGTATTACTCGGAAGTGGAAGAAATTTTAGGAGGTAAAAGTCTCGTAAACAGAAGTAGGTCTTCGAAACCCTGTTCTAAAAGGGCATGTAACTTGTTTCTCTGCGCTTCCTTCCCTCTATCTCTGCTTTCTAGCTCCACGAGAAGAGAGCTCTCCTCTGCCACCTGATTTCCTGTCTTGGTGCCTCTGTCTCACCAGAGCCCCATATCAGTGGAGCCGGATGACTATCCACTCATCTGAAACCATGAACCTGAACGATGAATTCCTTTTCTTGGCAATTAGTGAAGAAATTTGGTAGCAGACATAGGTCATGGAGGCAGTGACTCGTTTCAAAGGAAGGGCTGATTGAGAGTTACAGTATGTGGCAAGGCCGTCATTCCTCTGGGTAGCCACTGAGATGATGACACTTGAGGCTAGGAGAGTGATCCCTAAGCTGTAGTGCTGACTCTGGCAAAAGGGGAGATGACAGGAAAATGATTTTACTGTTAGGTAAGCTGCAGGCAGGAAAAAAGCCAGCCCAAGAGAGTGGTCATATGGGCTCAGCCAGCAGCAGCTCAATGGAGAAGAAAGAGCCAAGGCTCTCAGGGACCATATCACCCAAAGCTCCGATTGGCTAACACGGGGTTTCAGTCTTGCGTTGGCTCCATAGCTCCTTTGGGTGCTCCCATTTCACCAATGCGGAAAAGAAAATTTTATTCTGTGACTCTCTTACCATTATATATTGGAAGTGGGCAACTTATTTACTGATGTTTATAGGAAATGAAAAGTAAGAGCTGCCTTGAGTCTAAGAACAGGCTTTGATCTGAAATTCTGAGACACTGGATGTCCCTGGAGACAAACTAAATGCATTTTTGTATTATGAAACGAATACGAGCTTTGGAGGACGTGGTGTAAAACGTTGTAAATAAAATATCCCCGAAAAGACTCATGTTCCCAATAAAGCAGTATTCAGAGGAGGTGAATTCAGGTAAGGTCATTAAACCACAGGGGCTCAATCCTCAGCAGAGACTAATCCAATTATGTTATTCGCAGGTATTCACACAGCTACTGGGGACTAATCAGAAGAAATGGATCTTTGAAGGTATGATCTTTTGGGCTATGACTTAACCACACCCAAGCTGGCTTTCACTCTCTTCCCTGTCCCCCTCTCCCTTTCCTCTCTTCCCTGCTGTGAGCATCCATAAGGTCAACAACTTTGAACTACCACAAGTTCCTGCTCTGATTTTCTGCCTCACCACGGACCCAGAAGCAATGGAGCCAGGTGACCCTGAGCTGAAGTCTCTTACACCATGAGCCAAAATAAATCTTTCTCAGTTGAGTCCTCTCAGGTGCTTTGTCACAGAAACAGAAAACGAGTTCATTTTTTAGGTGAGTTCACAGGGGAGCAATGGCCACTTAAGAGTGTTAAATGTATGCCTTTAATATAATTCAAGTTGTGGGAAATTTAGGATGTATGTAAGCTCTAAGGAAGAATAAAGAGGTGAACTCAACAAGTCATAATTACAATGCAAACATGCCTTCATTGACTCAAGATGGCAAGCCTTGCTCAAGGTACTGTACTGCAGTCAGGAGACAGTACAGAATTGAATGAGGCCAAACTGTGAAACCATAAAGGGGTTGCTTATGTCGAGGTCTGCTCCCACCCCCAGCACAGGTGTAGCCATTTTGTCCCACACCCGTCAGCTAGTTCATTGTTGCTGTATTATGCCTGCTAGTCATTGACACAGGAAAATAATTTGGCTTAGAGCAGGGTCCAGCTGATCACACACCCTGTTGTGTTCTTCATGTTCTGCATTAGGTTTGTTAATCTTAAGAAGTTCTACAAAGCTTTATGTAGTACCCATCAAATTAAAGGTCAATATAAACTCGTATGTCTAAAATGTCGAGTCAGAGTGGATCACTGGGCAGCACTTCCTGCACCTGTATATGAGCTCACTGTGGGTTTTGTGTTTTGTTTTTTGTTTTTTTTTTTTTAAATCCTTCATAAGCTGACAGAGAAAACTGTTCAGGGTCATAGCCTCAGAACTACGTTCCTGATCTATTATTAGTATTAAAGCCTGCTTTCAATAAACTGTCCCTGCCTGCCTGAGACCGGTGTTTGTGTTATTTGTTGGCCACTAATGGACCCCAACACTTATGTCTTAAATGGGAGTTTAATAGTCATCAGAGTCAATTCCTAGAATTATGTTTCAATATAAACAACTATAAAAGTATCTTAATCTAAGTTGTCTGAAGGTGCCAATGAAATGAAGCCTTAGATATGAAGTGACTGGCAGAGGTTTTGTCAAGCCTTCTGGAGAAAACCAAAAGCACTCTGATCATTTCTCTTCCAATCACACACTGCTGTCTAACTCTCTTCTTCTTTCTCTTCTGTGAGATTAAACTAGGGATTAAACTGGGACTCAGATGTAAGACAAACCCGGAATCAACGAGTCACATTTCCAGCCTTTATTACTGTGGCTATTACTCTGTTATTTTTTTAAAGTGTTCCAACAACAAAAAAGGTCAGTATATTATTACCAAAAAAATAATGTTTAGCAATATTAATACATAGGTGTAAGTCAATATCACAAGTTTACACAAAATAAGCATGGTGCATTCCAGAGGAATAACCAGAAGACCTACCAGTTCTCTAAGAAAATCCCACTTCTTGGCTCCCATGTCATAAAGCCCAACTCCACCATCCAAGAAACAGCACACAACATGACCAGGAGGAAGAGAAAATGCTTGATTCTGTGTTAAATTCGGGAGCGGGATTGCTTCGCTGGTTGAAGATGTGTAATGATTTTTGTTTGGAGACTGGACTGAAACTAAAATATGAGGGAAAAATAGCAATCACTTTTCTTTAGAATAAAATCACAGGACTTATACAGTTCTACTTTCTGTTTTGTTCTACATTCATAATCTGTATTACTGAGCACAATTTCTACTTCTACAGAATCACCAAAAATATGGAAAAATGAGCATAAAACTAGGTGTTAAAGATGTATAAACCAATGTGGCTGAAAATTAGGCAGGAATTATTGTATTATGATATACTTTGTGAAATTGTGTCTCTGTCCTTCCTCAACTACCTAAGGCATTTTTTATTGGTTTTAATAAAAATAAATAAATCTGATGGCCTATTAGCTGGGCAGGAAGTTGAATGTGGGACTTCATGGAAGGGAGAAAGGAACCCTGGGAAGAAAGACATAGAGAAGGAGGAAGAGGAGCAGGAGGAAGAGGAGCAGGGGGAGGAGGAGGAGGAAGAGGAGCAGGAGGAAGAGGAGGAAAAGGAGGAGGAGGTTTTTGCCAGGAGATGTGGTAGGAGATGGATGTGATCACAGGCCTAGAAGGCATAGCTAGCCATGTGGCTGGATGGGGCTAGGTGGTCTGGCTAATTTAGATGAGCTAGTTGATTGTCTCTCCAGCTAAGGCCTAACTAGGGCTTTGAAATATTAAAAGGTCTCTGTGTGGTTATTTGGAAAACAGCTGGTTAAAGAACAATGGCCACCATATTAATTTACAGCAGTAATTAATATATACAAAATTTAAATAATTTAGTCTATATTATAGCCTTTTATGAATATGTAGTTTGTTATTGCTTCATAAATTAAAATACAACATGGTTATTTTTAAAAAACAATCTTTTTCGAAATATTTTCATAGGGGTCTGAAGAGATGGCTCTGCAGTTAAGAGAGCCTGCTGTACAATCATGAGAACTAGAATTTGTGTCCCATAAGTATCTGAGACTCCATCTTCAATGAATCCAATGCTTTCTTCTGTCTCTACTCACAAAGATATATATATGTATATATGTATATATGTATATATGTATATATGTATATATATATATGCACATATACTTCACAAATACATAGAGAGATATAAACAGGCACACAAACAGAATAAAATAAGCAGTACAAAGATCCATACCCAACTGCACATATATGTGATGGTTTTCTGTCAATGCAAATAACTTTATGAATTAATTTTCAATTCGGTGAGAATAACTGCTTCTATTACTTGATGCTTTTGTAAATTATTTGTATAACCTATTATTAATTATATGTTGAAATATGCATAAATACCTCTTGGTATTTTATTTTCTGATTAAAATATAAGAAAGCCTTTGATGCATTCATTATAGTTGTTGCTCATTTCTTTGAACCTAAGAATGACAGGAAGTCCAAACTGGAATGGATAGTAATAAAATAAGCATTTGGTAGTAACTGATTTAGTTCAATGACATGTAGTCTGGGTAAAAGTTGACATGATCCATAATGTTTCCTGGTGTTTTTGTTACCCGACATCATGAGTGGTTTTGACAAACTTTTTGCATCAGTCTGCTTGGAATCCTTGTTTATAATAAAATGTCTTTATTTTTTAATTTCACTTCATAATGATTCTTAGTTTATGGTATTATATTTAATGCAAACGAGAAAAATAAGTCTGGAAGTCTATCAACAAGAGTACATGGGTATGCACGTGTGTGTCTGTGTCTGAGTGTATACTAGTACAGGTGCCTGTGGAGGCCAGAAAGTGTCAGATGTCCTGAAGTTGATGTTAAATGCAGTGTGTGCTGTCTGATATGGGTACTGAGAACTGAAAAGTCCTCTGGAAGAACAGCAAGCTCTCTCCTAACAACTAAGCCCCAATCATAGACTATTATTTTATTTTATCAAAAGCCCCATGATTGACTATATGATACTCAGTGGTGATCCCAAGAAACATATACATGCATTCAACATTGAATGAGCTTAGCTGACTCTATTTACGTTCATTCTTTTATGTATATCTATAATAACAATTGTTAAAAGAAGAGGGGTCTATGAATTTGCAGGGGTCAGATATCCCAGTAGTAGGAGAGATTAATTCTATTTTAATTGGAGAAAAATGCTCCTCAGCCTACAGTTTTTGCAGTCACAATATGGACACACTACCAGCTATGACAGTAAAGTGTTCATGACAGACCTAACAGAAAGTCAATTTATTCTTCCTTATGTTTAATAAAAAAATCTAACTAAAAACTTCTCCCAAAATTTCAAATTTTTATTTAGAACATATGTTTTACTATTTACTCTATATCAGAAAATCAATGAATAATTATAAAACAATGTGAATAAAATGAAGACAGTTGAAATGCCTCAAAATTCTATAAATTCAGTGGCAATCAATAGACAAAAAGGAAACCTAGAGTTGTAAGTCCTATTATTTGGACATTCATATTATTTGAACTTCCATTGCTATAAAGTGTGTATGTTGTAAATGAAGCATGCTTAAGACATAAGTTATATGTGTTGGGACAATTTTATTTAATCCCACTACTCTTACAAATTCTCATTAATATCATTGTTTCATCTTCTTCACAGCAATAATTTAAGACTATCTGAATATTATTATTCAATATGATTTTGCTCTAAATAGTTTTATATTAGGAATACTAGATATTCTGTGGATTCATGGCCCCTTCAGTATGTATATTATTAAGACTATCAGTGGTATAAAGCATGTAATATATTTATATTGTAGTATCACTTTATTTGCTGAAAACATGATACTGTGAATTATTAAAATTTTTATATTTTTACTTACATTTTTTCTTTGGAGGAGAATTAACTACATGTAAGCAGTGGAATCCTGTTTTCTTTAATTTAAAATTATCGATAGGTGTTTTTCTTGAAACATTCCAAATTCGTAAAACACCCACTTGAGAATCTAGTCAGATCGGCAGAAATGCAAATGTCAACACGTTTTGTCTGACACAAAAAAATACCCAGTCATAAAAGTAACAACAAAGACCTCCAGAGGCAGGCAGGGGTATCATTTACATATTCATGACACAATCAAAGAAATGGCTGATATCTTGCTCCGGTTTTAAATTTGGGGCACGGTTCTTTTTTATTCCATTACACTTTGTCATGGGTTAGGGACTGCCTTCCACTGTGAAGGTCGTTATATCAGGATGAGTACAATCTCTGTTGGCAGCATGCATGCTAGGAATTGATCAGATAAAGAAGGTTGTCTACTTCTAACAGTAAGCCATCCTTCTATACTGATATTTCCACCAGTGGCTCACTATCTGCTTCCAGGTAAATAAATCAAACATGCTTGAAAACCAATTAGAAAATTGCTCTCTCCCTCCAAATCTTTCGGTAGGTGCCTTGGAGAATGGTCCGTCTGTGCCTCACATGGCCACACACAGTATCATCTCAGTACAGATTTTACTAGCGTTTAATAAGTTAACAGAACCATAAGTCTACCTAACAGTTCTACATCAATGCTCATAGTAACAATACTATTCTTATTCGCCTAAAGTGTGACTTGTACAAATAACTCCCAAGGACATCTGTCAGATCCCATGATGGGTTCTTATTTACGACAGAAAGGAGTGATAAACGCTGATCTATGCCATGGTACAGCTGAATCCTGAAAATATTGGGTTAAGTGAGAGGAGCAAACATTAAAGACCACATTTGGAATGACTGCCAGAGATGCCCCAAACAGGCAGACTCAGGGACAGAAAGCACATTATCGGTTTATGTGCATGTGTGCCCTTCAAGGTGTGGAGAGGAATGGTGGTACTTGGTCATTAGTGGGTACAGGGTTTGCTTGGGGATAAAAGAAATACTCTGGATTGAGATAATGGATGTATAACCTTGAGAACAGGCTAGAAACCACTAAACTATGGTTTGAAACAGATAAAGTTTATCTTAGTTAATAAATACATTTACATTTTTATCACTCATGAAACATAATTAAAGGTTACTAAGATATATAAATTAGGAATCCAGTTCTTTCTTATTTAATTAAAACTCTAAAAGTGAAACAAACTAGTACAGAATCCTACTAAATGTTGCAAGGACAAATAATATTATTTTATGTTGAGTAAATATTACTCTAATGGAATGGCTGACTTTCTTCTTTCTCTCTAGGGCTTTCCCCTCCCCTCCCCTCCCTTTTCTTCCCCTTCCCTCTCCTCTCCTTTCTTCTCCTCTCCTCTCTTTTCCCCCTCTCCTCCCTTTCCATTCCCTCCCTTCTCTGCTCCCTACCCATCCCCTCTTCTCACCTCCACTCCCTTTCCCCCTCTCTTCTCCCCTTCTCCCCCTCTACATCTCTGTCTCTCTGTCTCTGCCTCTGTTTCTCTGTCTCTATTGCTCCTCTCTGCCTCTGTCTTTCTCTCTACTCTCTGTTTCTGTCTCTGTGTCTCGCTGTCTGTCTCTCTCTCTCTGAGCTTTAGTAAATGGTAAAAGCTGGTTGTTAATTCCTCATTGCTATTCCTAAATTTTCTCATCTTCTCAGATTTCATCATCTGCCTTGGTAAATTCTCTCAGACAAGAAAAAGCATCCTTTTAACCATGGGATTTTATACTACTTTCATTCCTAAATTTGACTGAAAATATTTCTCTCTCTCTCTCTCTTTTTTTTTTTTTTCGTTTTTTGTTTTTTTCGAGACAGGGCTTTTCTGTATAACCCTGGCTGTCCTAGGACTCACTCTGTAGACTAGGCTGGCCTTGAACTCAGAAATCCACCTGCCTTTGCCTCCCAAGTGCTGGAATTAAAGGCATGCACCATCACTGCCTGGCTTGATTGAAAATATTTGACTACCATAGAATATCTGGTGATGGTTGACAAAATCTGTCAAAACAGGAGCATGTGTTGATATTATATATAAACATAAAATATAAATATATAATATAATATATTGCAATGTATTTCCATATACAGTAAATGTTTCCTTAATTTCACTTTAATCATGTCAATATAAATTAGGCGTTCACTATATTAAATAATACTTGTGATATTAATTAAAACATTTTATAAAAGTCAACTAACAGAGTACAATGTATCTAGCTCATTTAATGAAAATTGCCATATTTGAAGCTTTCAGAAATATGGACACATTTACCTCCAGTTATAAACATGCCTGGAGCACTGGGAACCCAGGCCAAGCATTGCACCGACACTGCAGCGCTGGGAAGATTAAACGTTGTGATGCAGTAAAGGGATTCAGAATCCAGTAGACGAATTCCATAATGCAAATTAGCCACCAGAAGGTAATCCGTGGACAGTGGGTCCCACTCCAGGGCTGTAACTGGATCTTCCTCATCTGGTCCTTCAAGAGATTCGGGTCTCAGAACGTGTTTCTGATTTTTGCTACCTATTTCATACAAAGAAAAGTGTTTCACAGAACATCACAGGATCGCGTTTCCCTCATGTTTTCTACTGTATGTCATCTGTCTCTGG
>NW_022196905.1:194803996-194818289 GCF_008632895.1 Mastomys coucha
GTTGGAAGAATTATAACTTCAAAGGGCATGCTTGTTTAAAAGCACAGTTACAGAGTGTGGGAAGACAGCTCAGTGCTTGCCTTAAAAGTAAAAGGATCTGAATTCAATCCCCAGAATTCTGGGCATGGTGGCACGTGGTTATAATCCTAGCATTTGGGAGGTAGAGACACATAGAGTCCTGGAGCTTGCTAGTCAGTTATTCTAGCTCTATGTGCAAGCTCCCTCCTGTGTGACAGCCTGTCTCAAAAATTAAGGCAATGGCCTCACTGAAGAATAATTCCTGAAGCTCTTCTCTGGCCTAGAAACATATGCCCTGCACACTAACATGCATCTGGAAAAACATACACTCACACACACATATACATGCATACTCACATACACACTTACTCATACACTCATAAGACATACACACACACACAAGACATTAACACACACACTCAAGACATTAACACACACACTCATGCACACACATTCACACACACTCATACAGACATGCACAGTTCCCATATATATATACACAAAGAGAAATTTGTACTTTATCAAAATAAGTACTACTTAAACATCTATTTGGTGTGATAAGAGTAATGTGCATAATAATATGAAATATAAAATTATTAATATAAAATAATATAATAATATTAAAAAGTCATAAAAAGACTTATTAGCTGAAAACTAACTAGCTGTTTCTTAAGGAACCTAGGTATTTACTCATGCCTATTAACTTTGTGGTCTTTCAAAAGTATTCTAATATATATATACATATACATATGTGTATATATATATATATATATAAAATTTATATACACATTTCTGGTGGCATTGCAAAAAGACACTGTCATTTACAAAATTCGTGCTTGAGAACTCACACAATTGAGTTACAAACCAAAGAACAAAAAAGCCAACAAAACTGACAAAAATGTAAAAATCTCTTATTGCTTTAAGTAAATTTGTGATTTTGTATTGGGCTCCATCCCTGGCTTCCCTAGGTCACTTCAGGTAGCCCACAGGCTTGGCTTGGACATGCCTGACTCATGTTGCTTTAAACTTCAATACCCTAAATGATAATAGATTATATTCATTACCTCTTTTCTGATGTTTTTATTGTAATAGGTAGATAAAAATCTTAAAGGTTTGTAGTCAGCTATCAGAAGAACATACTTGATAATATTTTATTGATATGTGCTATTAATGTTATGTTTTATTTATAAAGTCAGGTTTCATGGGCTATCAGACATGAAGAAAATCTTGTAATAGAAGTTTAGCAGCTTCTATACTAAAAACAGTAGTCAAAGGAAGGTAGGGATATCATACACCTGTTGATATTTTGATTTTGAGGTTAAATGTCTAAAGAAAAGGATAAAGAAATCAGTTTACTGTGCCCATAGGGAGAAAATATAAAACCAACAAAAAACACTCACAAAAAAAACTTCCATTAAATCTGATTCTTTATTGCTGTAAGAAAAGGTGAATATAAGGTACCTGTTAATTTTGTTTATTCTTTTTATTAGATATTTTCTTTATTTGCATTTTGAATGCTGGCCCCTTTCCCGGTTTCCCCTCTGAAAAAAAAACCCTGTTCCCTCCCCTGTCCCTCTGCTCACCAACCCACCCTCTCCTGCTTCCTGGCCCTGGCATTCTCCTACACTGGGGCATAGAACCTTCACAGGACCAAGGGCCTCTCCTCCCATTGATGACCAACTTGGCCATCCTCTGCTGTACATATGCTGCTGGAGTCATGAGTCCCATCACGTGTACTCTTTGGTTGGTAGTTTAGTCCCTGGGATCTCTGAGGGTACTAGTTAGTTCATATTGTTGTTTGTCCTAAGGGGTTGCAAACCCTTCAGCTCTTTGGGTCCTTTTCTTGAAAGATCACCTTTATCTACCCATTGATCCAGTCAATAGTTACATAGTATCAGAGAGTCAGGGTAGCTGAAAATGCAGTATGCTTTCCAAAGTTAACGGCACTTATTTCTGAGAGGAGAGAGTTTGAGGTGACTTTTAATTTTTGAGCTATATTTTATTATTGCTTATCTCTTAAAATGAATATAAATCCAGGCAATAATTCATAACAGGCCCAGTGAGTCCAGTTAAGTGACTAGGAGTTCAAAGATTTACTGTCACTGTCTCCGTGAAGGATAACACCTCACAGAGAACAGTGGTATGGCAGTATCTCTATCAAAAAGGGACATCATTTTATATATTATATAAGAAAACAATGTTACTTCCCAAATTAAAATTCTTCTTGATTTGACTTATTTTCAGTAAGTGCAGATATAAAGGGCTGACGTGAAAATTCGAAGCAATGACAAAGGATTGGAGGGGGTTAGTTCAAACAGTGCTGCACGAATGACAGGAAGGTGGCTGTGCGCTATGGTGTAGCATAAGTAAAGTGTACATCACATGAACCTTAGGATTCAGCCCAATCTGGGTAATAGTTTCATCAGTGTGCTTATACTAACATGTTGTCAAATTTGACTGGAAGCACTGCTATAATTAGCCACGTGGAGAGTCCTCCAAGGGCTCCTGTGAAGGTTTGGTCCACAGCCTGTGGTGCTGGGGGGAGGTAGTGGAGCTTTAAAAAAAAAATCAGACTCTGGCTTTCCAATATCAAATGGGCAGTTTCTAAAACATACATATGAATAACATTGTACATCTGACTGTATTGTATTTAGGAATATATATTGTGCCCGTAGGGAGAAAATATAAATTTCTCATATATGCACATAACAATTAATGATAAAAGAGTTCATGAATTTGAAAGAGGGTGTGTGAGTGTTTTGGAAGAAGGAAAGGGAAAGGGAAAATTATGAAATTACATTGTAATCACAAAAATAAGAGAAAAATATTTTTTAAAAAACAGGTTTTACTAGGAAGTTTTAGATTACTAGGAGCATGCCTTTGAAGTGGAGACTGGGATTAATTTTTCTTCCTCTTCTCTTTTCCACACCCAGCCACATGAGGAATAAGATTTTTCTGACATAAGTTCTGCCTGATGTGTAATATGCTCATATAGGTTCAAAGCAATGAGGATAATTGATTAGAGACTGAAACCTGCCACATTGTGAGTCAAACTGTGAGCCAACTTCTTCTGTTCAAGTTGTTTTGTTCTTTGGTTTGTAAGTCAATTGTGTGGTTTTCAAGCACGAATTTTGTAAATGACAATATCTTTTTGCAATACCAGAAGATTAGATACACCCAACAGCATTCACATTTCAGGTTCTTCTGTTTTGTTTCCATGGTTTGAATTTATATGTGTGTGTGTGTGTGTGTGTGTGTGTGTGTGTGTGTGACTAATACATGCATGCAAATATGCAAATAAGAAAGTGTATTTGCTAAGAAAATAGACAGGATCAAGCCAATTAAATACTTACCAGGCTGAAAAATTGATATGCTTCCATCCATATGGCCAAATGCAACTTTTCCTTTCTTTTGGGTGTGCCACCTAAATATGCAAATGTCAGACACAAAACTGTGGGCTTCTTTGTGTACAGACACTCCACTATCTGGTCCGGAGATGGTCCAAATGAGGAGAGGACCCTTCTGGGAAGCAAATGCCACAGCATCGTCTGTGTTCCAGCACCAGCCAAGACAGGCAGGTGTCTCTGGAAAAGATCAAACAAGAACATGCATGATAGAAAGGTGGGTGAAAGATTTGTACAACCGTTGTTGGCATTCCAAATTCACAAAAATTGAAATATAAGAATTACTTCATTATTTTAAAAACCAACCAACTTCTTGATTGGGAATTGTCCTTATAAGAGAGTCCTAAGAACTATAGGTGATATACATAAGGAATACTGACTCATTTAGTCTACCATTTTTGATGTTTGGAATATGCAAGGTTACTCATTATGCTATTGTGTGGAGCTGGTGACAACTTTAACATTTAACAAAGAGGCAAATCTAATACTCATTTCCACTACACAGGTTTGTTTACGAGGGAAAAAAAACGAATTGAAATGAAAACCACACAGGTACAATACTGTATGTGGAAGATCAAAAATTTTACTGGACAGCAATTTTTCCTTTGCTGAAGTTCAATTTCCAAATATATGAAGTCTAAGATACCGCAAGAACTGACATTGATTCCAAAAATGACAGCACTTAAAAATGTATAAATACAGTATTAAATGTTTAATTTTCAAATTAGGGAGGTGTTGAGAAAGAACCTGGAGGGGTTAGCAGTAAGCCTTTGAAAATTTTCGATGAAAAAATTAAATAGAATTTACCCAAACTGTTATCACAGACATTCAATTCTTTTACAAAGGCCAGTGAAGAAGTCCTTTTAAATTGTACATCCAGGGACATGGGAAACTATGGTTGATAAACTAAAGTCTTATTCAGAAATATATCAGATACAAATAAAGTTTGATAAGTAATACTTGACAAAGCTGGGAATGTCTGTACTTCTGAAGTGCACTTATTTATTTATTTTTTTATTATTCTTTTGAGGCAGAGTTTTTCTGTGTAGCCATGGTTGCCCCTGGAACTTACTCTGCAGACCACGATGGTCTCAAAAGGCATGCTCCACTGCTTCGTGGCTAAAGGTTGTTTTGTTTTGTTTTGTCTTTATGCTTTTTAAAGTTGATTTAACTTTTATGGCATTATGATGAGAAAAGTTACATGATTTCAAGTTATCTGAATTTGTTAATATTTAAAGAACATATTTTAAGTAAATAGAATTAAATCACATTTTTGTTTCCGTTTTGTACCCCAACTTCTCCCATAGACCCCCTCTTCAACACCTACACTATCTTTTTTTGTCATATTCCTTGAAATTTATAAAATATTATAACAATAAAAATTAGTATTATAAAAGTTGTTTGATATAAATCAACAATCAATTTAACAGTGTTATGTAGATGCTTGTCTACAGCAATACTGAAAATACATACATTTTTCTCAATATAAATTTTAAATAACTCCAAGCATATTAACTGTATATTTGAAAATAATACATCACTACCAGTATTTTTTAAAATGAACATAAATATATAAAGTCTTTTTGTTTGTTTTGTATTTAGTACAGCTTAAAATCTTGGCTCTTACTGTGGTACAAGCCCAAAATAAGAACAATCTTTAGAAATTGGGTTTCATTGTAATAAGGCTGTACTTCAATGATCCTTACATCACCAAAGGATTTTTACCTCCATCATAGATAAGCTGAGAGTTGACAGTTCTGCTGCTCCAAGGAATGAATTATAGGCATAATTTTTGGATACAGACTTCCTGCTATGGTTAAAGCTAATTGACTTGAGTGAGTGACTTTATTCTCAGCCCACAGAGAACAGGTTACATTCATTTAAGAAATGGTGGGTATATTAAGATGGTCTATCCATAAAGTCATTCACCAACTGTTTCAATGAACAATGGTTCTGCTTGGAGGGTGGCACAGACATTAGGTGAGGGTAAGAATCTGGTTTGTTGGCTGTGATAATTTGGAAAAGCATTCATCTCAGAGAAAGAGTAACTTATAAAGTCATCTTCTTCAAACTTGATACAATAGTTACAAACATCAAGCAAAGCATTCAGTCTCACTCTTTGTTGTTCTCTTACAAGCCACCTCCCAAGTTAATTGTCTACATTTCTTTTGGCTGTATAAATACTTTTGAAATATGTAAGCTATTCTGAAAACCATAGTATAGTGTAAAAACATGAAATAAACAATACTACTAATAGAGAGGCTGAGATAGGAGAAGCAAGATTTCAAGAACATTATGTGGAACCCAGCAAGACACTGTCACATACAAACAAGCAGAAAGTGATATGGATTGTACAATATTGGACGTATTTCTCCAATTACCAAATTAGAGAGACAATTGGATAACAGTCAACAAATTTCTAATTCCTCACATTTTTGGATTTCAATCGATTAGGATATATTGTTAATATTAATTTTCATATTAAGATATTAAGAAAAAGTAACTGTTACTTCCTGTTGTTTTTGTTGTAAGAGGTTGAATTAGGTTTGTGTGGGTTTGTTGAAAGATTACTTTCTTGCTTCTTCTAGGGTGTAGTTTTGCTCCTTATGTTGGTGTTTTCCATCTATTTTCCTTTAGGGCTGGATTTTGTGGAATGATATTGTGTAAATTTCATTTTGGCATGAAATATCTTGTTTTCTCCATCTATGGTAATTGAGAGTTTTGCTGGGTACAGTAGCCTGGGCTGGCATTTGTGTTCTCTTAGGGTCTGTATGACACCTGCCCAGGATCTTGTAGCTTTCACAGTCTCTGGTGAGAAATCTGGTGTACTTCTGATAGGTCTGCCTTTATATGTTACTTTACCTTTTTCCCTTACTGCTTTTAAAATTCTTTCTTTGTTTTGTGGATTTAGTGTTTTGATTATTATGTGACGGGAGGAATTTATTTTCTGGTCCAGTCTATTTGGAGTTCTATAAGCTTCTTGTATATTCATGGGCATCTCTTTCTTTGGTTAGGGAAGTTTTCTTCTATAATTTTGTTGAAGATATTTACTGGTCCATTACCTTGGGAGTTTTCACTCTCTTCTTTACCTCCTTAGGTTTGGTCTTCTCATTGCATCCTGGATTTCCTGGATGTTCTGTGTTAGGAGCTTTTTGCTTTTTGCATTTTCTTTGACTGTTGTGTCAATGTTTTCTGTGGTGTCTTCTGTCCCTGAGATTCTTTCTTCTATCTCTTGTGTTCTGTTGCATCTATGACTCCTGATTTCTTTCCTAGGTTTTCTATCTCCAGGGTTGTCGCTCTTTCTGATTTCTTTATTGTTTCTATTTCCATTTTTTGATTCTGTATGGTTTTGTTCATTTCCTTTACCTGTTTGATTGTGTTTTCCTGTAGTTTTTAAAGGGATTTTTTTTTATTTCCTCTTGAAGGGCTTCTAGCTGTTTACCTGTGTTCTCCTGTATTTCGTTGAGGGAGTTATTTATGTCTTTCTTAAAATCCTGTATCATTATCATGAGACATGATTTTATATCTGAATCTTGCTTTCCTGGTGTGATGGTATGTCCAGGACTTGCTATGGTAGGAGTATTGGGTTCTGATGATACCAAGTAACCTTGGTTTATGCTATTTATTTTCTTACGCTTGCCCCCCACCATCTGGTTATCTCTAGTGCTACCTGCCCTTGCTAAATCTGACTGGAGCCTGTCCTTCCTGTGATCCTGGTTGTATCAGAACTCCTCAGAGTCAAGCTGTCTCTATGATCCTATGATTCTGGTATCCTGTGATCCTGGGCTTGTTAGAGCGCCTGGGAGTGGAGCTTCCTCTGGGTGTTGTGAGACTGGCTGAGGAGTTTGCACTCAAGGTCTGCTTAGGGTCCAGGCTCAGACAGACAGGAAGGAACCAATACCACTGGGCTGTCGGAGTTCCTGAGTGTGTGGGTCCTGCTGATCCTAACTCCCAGTGTTAGGACAGATGTTGTGTCCTCCTCACCTCTGACCCTGGGCGTGTTAGAACGTTTGGGAAAGGAGTGTCCTCTGGGTGTTGTGGGACTGGCTTCGGAGTTTGTGCCCAAGGTCTTGTGCCAAGACCTTGTGTTTTTTGTTTTGTTTTGTTTTGTTTTAAGATAGCTATGTAGCTATGTAGCTTTGGATGTCCTGAACTCATTATGTAGACCAGGCTGGCCTCAAATTCACAGGGATAGACCTGCCCCTGCCTCGAAAGTACTAGGATTAAAGGCACGCACCACCATGCCCAGTCTAAATTTTTATTTCCAAACATAAGCTAGTACAGTTCTTGTGCTATGACTTTAAGAGAACAATGCATTGCGTATCTTCAATTTCTTTATCTTGAAGTTAATTTATTAACTTCAGGTAGAGTTTTTATGTTATATAAGGTTATTTACAAAAATGTAAAGTATCAGGTATAAGCACTGTAATTATGTAAACAATACTTATAGGACTTTTGACTAACATTATTAGAAAATATGGAGATATACGAAACCTCCTAACGGAAGCCACAAATAGCCATTTTTACATCACAGTGCTCATTGCTGGAAGTAATGTGGATTTTGATTCCTCAGTGACATGCTAAAAACCCAAGAATACCAATCAACTATATTAATGGAAGTTCATTAAATGGCTGACTTTATAAATATCTTTCTCAAAGGTTGATGAAAGGTTTGAGAAATATCTTTCTCAAACGTTACTTACTGTCTAATAAGTGGTTATACTAAGTGATATCAAACAGACTATATGAATTTCCAAATAAAATGTACTTCTTACAGTTGAAAATTACTCTAATTTTGGAATTAACTCAAAAACACCATTGAGTAATAAAATTGGTTCCTTTTACTAATCTTTTAAACATTTTTAATGATCTAAATTTAAAAGACACTATACTAAATCTATTAAATGCGGCTAAACATTAACAAGGGCATTATCGTTACAGAAAACATAGGGATGAATGTGCATGAAATATCAATATTGCAATTATATGTTAGAATATAGTAAAGACATTTTGAATAAAATTAAGTCAGTGCAATAGTTGTGTCTCAGTATTCAATCTCAAAATTATTTATGTGAGTTTTAAAAGAAACTGAATATGGAATTATATCTAGAAATATCTTACATAATTATAAATAATCACTGAACTATCATTGGTACTGAAAAATAAAGGGAATTATTATATTTAGCATAAAATGATTAGTTATATATTAATTATATATTTAATTAAGTATATTACAGTTAAAATGAAAGAATTCTCAAAGTTGAGTAGAAGAAAGGATTGTGGCCAGTAGTAATGGCATGCCTTTAATCCCAGCACTTGGGAGGCAGAAGCAGGTGGATCTCTGTAAGTTCAAGGCTAGCCTGGTCTACAAAGGTAGTTCTAGGACATCCAGGGCTTCACAGAGAAACCTCAAACAAACAAACAAACAAACAAAAAGCTAGTGATATTACTGAGTTCCTAGATACCTGTTTCTAGAAACAAGTTTGCATCTCTACCAAGTCACACAGAAAGTCACAAAACATGCTCGTCAGGGTATTAGGTAGATGGGTACTAACTTCACATATTGTCCATATTTGTTAAAGATTAGAATACACTAATGAACAGGCAAGCCCTGTTATTTACCTAATTATTTTTTCTAGTTTTGTTTATGCATTTATTCTGGAAATTTCCATATTAGATTTGAATGTTAATTTAATTGTTTATTATTGGCTACATCTTTAGTTAATCATACCTCCTATGGAATTTAGAGAGATTTTGTTTCAGTTCTGTATCTCTAAACTTGTCATCGCATGAAACATATTATTATACATGTTACTACTAGAAATTTTAAATATTCTTTTAAAACCTAAATTAATTAAACAACTTGTGATTGTTGAAATATAAACAATTTTACTTGATAAAATACATTTTAGGGACAAATGTACCTTTGATGTTGTCGAGTTTAGCAATGACTTTTTGCTCGGCCACGTTCCAAATGATCACTAAGTTATCGGTACTGCCGCTTGCAAACAGGTCAGGGTTATGTGGACACCATGAAATTGCCGTGATTGTTTTTTTATGTTCCGACATAATTGCATGAAGTTTGAATTCATTATAACGGTGATCCAACTAAAACAAAGCATGTCAAACAGTTGAGTTCTTCTTTTTAAATAACATGCTCTTGATTAGTAATCACATTATATAAAACAGAAGCTATGCACAGAAATACTGGTTTACAGAGTAATAAATATGAATTCATGTCATGCCTTGGTTTTCATTCAATGAATTCAGTAAGCTGAGAGAAACCATTTGAAAACAGAGGAAACAAAGATTTCATATTATCGGTAGGAAAGTAAATGTTTAAATTTTAAACATGCATATTTTATATTTTATTGCATTTTTATCAATGCATTTATGAAATGTAAAACCTTTTTTAACTTGAGAGGCAGAGGCAGGCAGATCTCTGAGTTCGAGGCCAGTCTGGTCTGCAGAGCAAGATCCAGGACAGCCAGGGGCACAGGGAGAAACCCATTCTTGAAAACAAACAAATGAATACCAATAAAACAAAAGGTTTATTTTTACAATATTTGAACAAAAATTAGTTTAAGTAAACAACCTTTTTTTTTTTTACAGAAAAAACATGAATGGGTCTTAAAGTCTATTTTAAAAATCAGTTAGTTAAAAAGAACCACTTGACTGTTTTTTAAACAACTTTTAAAAAGTTTTCAATCATGTTTGAAAATGATTCTCTAAAATATTAAAATGTTTATTTTTTTTAAACATTTATTGTTTTTTATTATCTCTGTGAGTATAATGCATATGGTTATTGTCTCCCACTAGGCTCTCTATCTGTCTTTTCTAGATGCATGACTGTGTGTGTGCATGTGTGTGTGTGCGTGCGTGCATGCGTGCGTGCATGTGTGTGTGTGTGTGTGTGTGTGTGTGTGTGATTATTTATTTTAACCAGGACCATCTGTGTGAGTGCTGGATTAGGATAATCTACTGGAACCTGGTGGGGTCAACAGTGGCTCCACAAGGGAATGTATTGAATGCCCCTTTCTCTTGATGTATCTGACAGGTCCCAGAGAAACTCAGGACAAATGGGTAACTTGGTGGTACCTATTAGCATACCAAAGTGTGGCTAACTCTGTGATGGGTATTAGAGCTCTCTCAGCAAGTCTCTATTACAGAGTCCTGGCTTGCCTTCTACTCTAAACCTAACCTGTCAGTCCCAGGAGCCTCCATTCCCTTTCCCCAGCTTCGCTTTCCTATGTAAGTCTGCCATTTTAGACAGGAGCTCTCTTGGCTTCTAGTGTCTCTCCATGTCTCTCTGTCTGTGTCTCTGTCTCTCAATCTCTGTCTCTCTCTGTCTCTCAGTCTGTCTCTCTCTCCCTCTCCCTCTCCCTCTCCCTCTCCCTCTCTCTCTCTCTCTCTCTCTCACTCTCATTCTCTCTCATTCTATGAAATAATTCAGGTATTAGTTTTTAAACTATTAATGGTATAATAGACGGGTTATATATTCTGGGTGGCTTTATTGTATTTGCATGGGTACGTGGATGACATGAATTCACCACTTTTCCTATTTCATTTATAAATTCTTCCATTAATTACTTCACGATTTAGTTTCTTGTTAATTTGTCACTTGGATTTATTATGTTTTATACCTTCATTAAGGTTGGTCTTTTTCTTTTTACATACCAGAGAATCTTTGCAGTATGTTTTATAGTGTAAAAAAATAATCATTAAAGATTATATTTTTCTTTCACCACATGCTTAAAGTAAAATCCTACTTGACAATATTAGCCTATGGTTTCCTATGTGGTCAAACCTCTTGTCTTGTCATTGCTCTAGCTTGGCCTAATGCTCTCCCCACTGATTTTCTCACTTTTATTTACTCACCATCCCAGCTTATGACTTCAAAAGCCACTCCTCCAAAATACATTTTCAGCCCAAGCTCCTTAAATCCACAACTCCCCCCCAAAACTTTGCCTGTATCATCGAGTCTGTCCCGGTGTATATTTCATAATCCATGTAACACTTCCTGAATCCATTTGAATACGTAATCCCCTCTCAGGCTCTTGCTCTTTTTCAGAGCATGAGGTCTGTAAGGAGGAACAGCCTCATTTGCTCCTGGTTGCATTTCTATCATCAGATTCAGAAGACACTCAAGAACAAGCCCTCATGTTATTGCTCAGTATTTCAATATCTTCTCCTTTCTGCTTTACTAATAAGGCCACAGTGAATATCTTGACATATCAAATTTTGAGTAATATCATAGCCATTTCCTAAGACTTCTCATCTGTATTTTTGTCTCTTTCTATAACTATAGCTTTTCTTGGATAATTTTTGATAACATGAGCATTTATATCTGGCTAGCATTGCAAGTGATAATCATTTTAAGTTGTATTATTTAAAGAGATTTTATTTTTTGCACATGTATGTATATGTATGTGAGTCTGTGTGGGCACATATAAATACAGTGCTCATGGAGGCCAGAGAAGTACATCAGATCCTCTGTAGCTGGAATTATAGCCCATTGTTAGTTTTGTTGTGGGCTCTGGAAAACTCAGGTTCTTTGGAAGAGCAGTAAGTGTTCTTAACCACAGACACATTTCTTCACTTCCTAATAATAATTTTAAGCACTTTCTATTCATATACCATAATTTTAAAAGCAGTTTAGATAGGATTTAAAAATACAAATTTAATTAAGGTCAATGTCATTGCTTCTAATTTACACAGCTAATGTACATATTCAAAGGGAAAATACAAGTATCAATTAAGTAAGTTAATGCAAATATTAGTCAAAAATAACTATGTGCACTATAATCATAAATTAAAATAATCCGTGCTATTAGACCTGGTATATATAGATGGCCAGAGTTGCGCAGTATGCAAACCGGTCTCCGTTGGCAGCACATACATCTTTGTTCCATGGCTGACATCCAGCAGCCAGCAGTCCCACTTGCCTGACCTGGGACATGGTTGCCTTAAAAGCAAATTTGAAGAAATGTCAATCATTTTCATTATTTGATAAACTTTATAATTTTATCTTTCTTAATATATGCCCTTACACACTGAAAATATATTCCTGGTAATATTAATCTCAACTTAATATTTTCAGATGTATGTAGTTTAAAACACTAATATGGCTAAAAGCAGGCAATTTGAGATAGAAGGGGAGATCATAAAATGATGAATGGCAAAGACCTAGACCAATGCGGGAATGTTTCAGGGCTGGTGAGGAGAAGAGGACAAGTAAATATGTATCTATCCACATGGTTTTAGAACCACTGAAGAAGGTCATGCATGTGGCCAGGTAGGCAGAGCATCCCTGAAAAACAGAAACACCTGGAATTTCCCATGACCTATACCAATTTTCAAATATTGACAATTCAGTTAAGGTAGCAAATTCAAACTTGAAGGACATTGTGCCAGTGTTGGGACAACTGTGACCTATTTCATTGAGCCTGCTGTTTTTACATTGATCTTTATCGTGGGAAGTGTGTGTGTGTGTGCATTTGAAGTATAAATGTCAGATAATCAGATAAACAAGCTGGAAGAGCAACACCAACCATTGTTGTGAGGGAGAAAAAAAAATCCCTAGAAACTGTATTTGAACATCACTAGTAATGTGACAGGAGAATAAATGTTTAATTCGTTTTCTTTTCCATTGCTGTGATACAGTAACCCAAGAATAGCAACGTAAGTAAGGAAGAGGCTATTTTAGCTTACAGCTCCAGGTTGGAGTCCATTGTAGCTGGGGAGCCACAGAGGCAGAAGCTGGAGGGAACCTGTCCTATCACATCCATAATCCTGGACAAATAGCAATGAACGTAAGCATGCTACTACTGTTCACCTTCAATCTCTCTACTTACACAGCCCAGGTCCAACCCATAATTAAGATGGGTCTTCCCACATCAATTAATCAAGAAAAATCTCCTCCAGGCATGCCCCACGGCCCATCTGCCAGTTGATTTTGGAGTCAAGTGGACAATTAACAGTAACCATGTCAACAACCCTCTGAAACAACGAACTGCAATATAGCAAATGGTACCCAGAACAGAAACCAAGAATGTGAAATGAAGACTAGCTCTATTCCAGGTATGACTATGAACTAGAATCCAGCGTGAACCTTGGGTGGCTGTTTCTAGCAGCTACATTTTGGTATGTTAATAATTTCCTCTGATGCACAAAACTTACTTTTCAAAAATAGACTCCTATAAGTACATCTTTTTCTTTGGATGACTGTGTTTCTTGTGTAACTCACAAGGTAGTGACTTATTCATCATTGTAAATTTTCTCCTATGATTTTATTCTAAGACTTTTAATTTTTTTATGTAGGACTCCTCTGCAATTCCACATGAATGTTAGATTTTTTTTTTTTAATTTCTGCAAAAAACATCGTTTAGATTTTGGAAGGGAATACACTGAACTTAAACCCTACACTGTCATCTTAACTACATGAGATGTGCTTTTATTTATGTCTTTGATTTCTTTAAGCATTGTTTTGTTATAACAATGTGTATTTTTAATATTTTATGAGTATTTTACAACTGTGGTTAAGCTATGTATTGGATATTTTATAATTTTGAAGCCATGATAATTGGAAAAGTTGCCCTGATTTGAGCTTGCAGCATTTTTCATGCCTCAGCTTCTCAGGGGATTGTCAGAGCAAGCCATTACACCTGTTTGTTTGAAGGCTTTAGATTACTGGTCCAACCTACTTACTAATTGTGGGGCTATTTATAGTTTGTGTTTCTTCATGGTGTGATACTGGTTGCTTTTCTATTTCTTTGAAATTTTCAGACCATTTAGTTAATTTGTTTGGGTATTCCTATCTCTAGTACTGTTCACAATAATTTTAATTTCTATAGGAGTATCTTTTTTTTTTT
>NW_022196905.1:194820111-194830327 GCF_008632895.1 Mastomys coucha
AAGGTCTGGGATTGTGATTCCACCAGAGGTTCCTTTATTGTTGAGAATAGTTTTAGCTATCCTGGGTTCTATAGGAGTATCTTGATACCCCCTTATGATGTTAATAACTTGGAACTACTCTTTTGTGTTCTTAATCCATCTGGTTGAACTGGTCAATTGTGATCCACTTTTCAAGGAATACTTTTTAGTTTCATTGAGTTATCTCTAATGCCTTTCAAATCTCTGTTTTATATAACATTACTGTGCTATTTATCCTAAAATTTGACTGAATACAGTTTATTTTTCTCATTAGGTTTGATGTAAAATTTAATTGTGATTTGAGAGCTTCCCTGTTGGTTGATATCCAGTGCTAAGTATTGCATTTTGGTTCTGCATGCATTGCTTTCTATGTTTCTGTATGTTGTGTCCTTATCTTCATATTTAAGTCCTTATATTATTTGGATATTTCTGATTTTCATGTATTGGTTTTATATGAGGGTTTTTGCCTAATTTAAACAGATTGGACAATTTCATGGTTTCCTTTCTGTTACAAATTCATTTCAGTATGATTAGAGAACGTATATTGCCCATGTTGTAAAATATTTATACTGAGAAATTTTTTTATTAGAAAAATGCATATGCAATTGCTGAATGAGCTATTCTATATGCCTGTGTATGAACCTAATTAGGTTGATATCCACAGTACTCCCTTTCTTTGGCTTTGTTTTGGTTGACACACTATGGCTGTTTAATATTGAGAGAGTATTTGGTTCTTCAACTGCTTGGTGAATGCACTGTGAGCCCCTTCCATTCAGGTTTTACTTCATATGTTATTATAATCTCCTGGGGAGGGTATAATGTTTATCATGCATTGGACTTTTATTCTCAGTGTTCTTCTTTGTCTATTATAAGTACTTTGAGATCGTTAACAGTATTGTCTGATATCAACATAGTCATGATAATTTCTTGTAGTTACTATGTGAATGAAAATCACTTCATTTTTTTTTTTTTTTTTACCATTTATGAAGTTGGCATCTTTAGAGTTAAAGGGGATCAACTGTTAACAGTAAATGCTTTTTTCAATTTTCAATTTTCAAAATTATTACTTTATTTACTTACATACCAAATGTTTCCCTTGCTCTGCATCCTCCCTCGCAGAGTTTTTCCTCCATTCCCTCTCCCCTTCACCTCTGAGAGGGTAGCCCCACCCTGGGCACTCCCCCACCCCCAGGGTATCAAGTCTCTACAGGATTACATGCATCCTCTCCCACTGGGGCAGACAAGGCAGTTCTCTGCTATAGTCATGGGCAGCAGAAGGAGGGAGGAAGGGATCTGGTGGAAGAGGGGAGGGGGAGGGGAAAGGGGAACAGAATCAGGTGCTGGGGTGGTGGTGGTGGTTGGGGAAGACAGGAGAGAAGCCCAGAGAGCCAGATGAATAAATGGAAATAGGCAGTTGCCAGGGGTTGGGGATGCAGGGAAACTCTAGAAAGTCCTAGAGATTTGGGATGGGGGAGGCTCACAGAATTCAATGTGGGTGACCTTAATCAAAACACCCAAAGTGCAGTGGGGATATGGACACTGAAGAGACTGCCTCCACTGTTAGACAGGGTCCCCACATGGAGGGATGGGGACACCAACTCATCTTCCAAGTTTTCTACCCATGCAAGCATTTTTAACCGACTCGGCCAGTCTCTATCTTCTGTTTAGACAATCTTATATTTAAAGTACAAGTATCTACCTGTAACTCTAGTTCTTGCAAGCATGGATGAAACATATTTTACAAGAATGGTGCATGATTTGAACATATAAAAATATCCCTTCTCATCTTTCTTCGAACATTCTAATTTCTTAAGTAATTATCAGTCATGGTAATACTTCTTGTGGACTATGCTCTTAAATTTTGAAGACCGTGGGTGGTAAAATTACTAACCATTTGTTATAGCATTAGGTTTATAGCTACCCACGTATCTATTTTATTGAGGTCATCATGGTATCATATTTTATGGTGTTAATGTCTTGGTGTTCTTTTCTCTTAACCAGGAGGATTTCCTTGAACATGTGTCTGGATAGTTAGGAGGTAATGAATTCTTTCATATTTGTTTGCAGGACCACTTTTAAAAGATAGTTGGGCCAGATTTGGAAAGTTTGGTCAACAAACATTCTTCTTGTGGCAAGTTCTTGTCCCATTGCCTCTGGTTTCCAGTGTATCTGATAAGAATCTTCACAGTTACCTTAGAGAAGACTCAGGCATGTGATGATTTGCTTCTATCTTTGGGTTTCAAGATTCTGTGTCTTATCTTTACCCTTAACGTTTTGATTATACTTACCTAATTGAAACTACTAGAATTCAGATTATTTGGATTTTGCTGAAATTCTTGAAGGTTCATTGTAATGTCGTTCATCAGTCTGGAACTGTACTTGCTATTATATCTTCACATGCCCTTGCTTCCCTCTCTTCTCTCTAAATTCCTACACGAGAGCCTGTTAGTCTGCTGACAGTATTTCTTAGGTCTTTTAGTTTTGTTTACTTCTCTCAACATTTCCTTTTTTGCCCTGAATCAATAATTTCTATTATCCTGCCTTCATGCCTGCAAGTATACTTTCCCTTGTCTACAAAGTATCTTTTAAGTTGTTATAGTAAAATTTTATTTCAATAATTGGACATTTCAGTCCCAACACTCCTTTTCCCAATTATTTTATAGTCTCATGGTCTCCATATATACTACTTTCTTGATTTTCTCCATGTCTTTCTTTAGTTCTTTGGATACCTTGAAAATAGTTGTCATAAAGTCTGTGTGTGTGTGTATATGTGTATTATATAGTAGGCATATATGAATGTATATATTGCAATTTGGGGAATTGAACACAAGACCTCACACATACTCTACCACTAAGGTCTAAGTGCTCCCAGACCTTCTCCCTATGTTTTGTTTTTAGACAAGGTCTCACTAAGTTGACCAGAGTGACATTGCTACAGCATCCCAAGTAGATTGGATTACTCGCTTATTACCCAACTTTGTTAGGACTTGATACTTTTGGTTAAAACCTGGACATTTGAATTAGATGATGTCACAATTCTATAATTTAGGTTCAATTTTTTCCCAGTGTTTTCTATTTTGTTATTGTTCGCATTTATTGTTTTGTTGGCTTATCTGCCAAGGATCAACTTTGGATGTAAACTTATGTGCTTAAGAGTTGTTTAAGCATTTTGTATATATATCAACTTCCCATTTTCTTTGCATATGTGATTTCCTTTAAATTTTGGGACTTCAGAGAATGGCTCCAAACAATGTTAAAACAAAACTACAAGAAGCATACAACTAAAATGAATCAACTCTTTAATTATTCTTCAACTAGCTGCAGATAGGAAGGCAGGGGCTTCGAAACACATGGGACAGGTGAAACACGCTGGTGTGCTTACTGCTCGGAACCAGTCCAAGCCATTACAGGGATACCCTGCCTTGGCAAGCCTGACTTTGGAAGATATGCACAGCTCTCTACACTGAAACCTGAAGAAGCAGGCAGGACATTGCTTCTGTGCTAAACATTCCACCTTACTGGAATTAATTCATATTTAACATCCAATCATTCTTCATGGAAGTTGCAAGCCTTTAGTTTGCCAAAAGTTCAGTTTTCCAAAATAATTACACCATAACAGATTATGCTAGTGCAACTGGCTAGGTAGAGGGACAGATTCCTAATGCTTTTCATAACTTGCTGTTACCGTGAGAGGTGTTTAGCACAAAATAATATTCCTTTATTTGAATGTTGCATAATTTATCACTCATCTACAGAAGGAAGCATTTGTTCTTATATCCTCATTTTTTATTTGCAAAAATTAAATAATATTTGAATTTCTTTCTTGTATATAAAATTCAGTATGCCTCTGTCTTAAATTATTTTTTGCAAATCTAAGAAACAGTAGATCATATTCTTTTATCTGTTAACATTTATTTATTTATATTTTGGTTTTCTGAGATAGAGTCTTGTTACATTGCCCAGAAAGCCCTATAATTTCACTATGTAATACTGGCTGGTCTCAAATCACAGCAATTCTCCTGCCTCTGTCTCAAGAATACTGGGATGATAAGTATGTACACCATTCCCAATGTTAACTCACTTTAAAATTTGTGACTGAGTAATCTTTATATACCAGTTATCAAAATAATAAATAGGAAAAATAAAAATAATATTTACTTTTCCAAAATTTATAATTTTGAGTGATTTGCTTGAAAACTAAGACTTCCTATTCAGTCCCTTGGCCTCACTTCTGGCTGTGGCACACAATGCACACCTTGAAAATGGAATGGCTGAAGAACTTCACAGAAGCAGAAGAGATGTGTTAAGCTGGGTTTCAGGCACATGATGGGTATTTAATGTATGTGTGACAAACAAGAAAATGAATGACTGGCCCTAGCAATAAAAAAAAAATCATTTGTCAATAAACAAATCAATACCATTGCATTAAAAAAAATCCACGTTGGGTATTCAAATAAATCCTAATATTTAGAACTTTAAGACTGTTTTTTCAACAGAATCATAAAATGGATGTATGACTATGTAGGTTTTATTAGGCCAAATCTGTTACTAAGGAGACAAAATTAAATCCCCAGAAGCCTTTATTCTTTTGTTATCAGCATGAATAATGATTCCACATCACTAAAAATAAAAAAAGAAAATCCAACCTAAGGAACACTTTAATGCTATTTTTATGATTTTAAGTATAAACTGTAAAAAGTCACCCTGTAAGACAAGCTTTTCACTGAGACAAGTACCATGTTTTAGATGGAAGAAGAAATGCTCATTAACCTTACTTCTTCTTGCTGCATGTGCGGTCTAAGCATGGGTTACTTGGAAGAAACAACCCTTTTGGTCTAGAGATAACACATGCACATCACTGGTGCAATGCTAAGCATCAGCTCCCTCTGTAATGCTGACTTGTGCTGGGGTCAGAAAGAAAGCTACGCACAACTGGGAGTGTTAGAAAGAAAGCTACGTGCAACTGGGAGTGTTAGCGGCTGACAACAGGGATACTATTTTCATTTTGTTAACTTGTGTTCTAAGTTGGTTCTCAACCCCATATACAAACCATGCACATGTGCACACAGACACATACAGAGATTAAGGAAAATTTACTTTTAGTCAGTGGATGAAATGGAACAGAAAGCAAGCCATGTAAGTATTTTACATATTAGATTTTTTAGAGGTTATCATGTTTAATTTGAATGTGTAGAGTTATGATGAAATAAGTATAGTTAAAATTTAAGAATAAATTACTGGAATTACAATAATGCTCAAAACAAATTATAATAGTAAGGTTTATATATGTGTATTTATATGTATACATGTCATAAATAATACAAGTGTCAACTTATTGCTCTCGATATTAAATTCACACTTTTATGTCAATTTTCAAACTCTACACTTTGAGTTTGTAATTTTTGAATCAAAAATTCAATTTTTATTATCGTTTAAAATGGTGGCCATATAGGATATAGATACATATACACAACCTGGAAAATAAGCTGGATGCTTAGAAGAAATAAAAGCCTATATTCCTGTGCTGGTTTCCTCGTTGACTATGAGTTTTCATCTCATCTGTGTCTGTACACCAGTGCATGACACCGGAGCAAGAAGGACCTGTATTCACAAAGATGATATGGCCAATTTAAGGAATAAACTATTTTTGTGATTCACAATACTACTACTCCCATTAATGTCTTGGTTTAATTACAAATGCCTATAGCAATATTAGTGACTGAAAGGGAAAGAATTTGAACCCTCCTCACAATCTCTATGTGATGCTCCAAAGGCACTTTAAATAACGCATTTTAGTAAACAGCATTTTTATTAAAGTTAGTCCTATCTTGACCCCAAATCATACTGTCATCGTATGGGCTGGACTTCAAAGAGAATCTTTTCGGAAACATGAAAAAGAATGTGTTATTTATTGTGTCTAAGGCTTCCTCACACATGCAAGGGGCCTTCGCATTGTAGTGCAGTCCTTGCACAGTGAGTAGAGATTCTTGCTACTAAAAGTCATAGACTGAAATTTTCTCATCATTTCTTACTGCATTATACCATTATTGAAGTTCAGATTTCATGATGGCAAGCTTTTTACTAAGTCACAGCAACTTTTCGTTTCTGAAGAATGCTTTATAATTTACTCTATGGGGGATTTTCCTCAGGGGCAGATGGCTACAGGATCCAGAGATGTTTATCATCTTGTTCAACAACAAAGAAAAAAATAAGACTATCTGGAAAAAAAAAAAGTCCCTGGAGGCTATGCACTGCTGAGCATTTATAAAAAAAGTGAAGTAAAAGAATAAGAAAGTATTTGTGATTGGTGTGATTTGAACAGAATGCCAGGAAGTGAAGAAAGGGAAAAGAAATACTGTGCATTTACAGTAGTGTTTGCCCATGGACAGCAATGAGGAGAACCATGTTTGAACCTCACTAAAATACTCTGGCTCTTTTGTTCACAAATTAATGGAAAGAAAAGCCACACTCATCTCCTAAATATCAATAAAAATCCCCACTGAAAATTAAACTTAACTTCTTCTAAGCTCAGCCCACTTCGACAGGGCTCATTGTAAAATAAGATTTCATTTTTTAGTATTACAATGCTAACCTATACTTTTTCAAAATAATGGGCCAAGTCACCATGGTAACAGTTTGACCCCCTTTAAAAGATAATTATAAGCATTTTAATTTTCTTAAAGTGTATCTCCATTTTTCCTTTAATAATAGCATCATAATACTAAGTATTGACATATAACTGCCTTCCATTTGATTAAATATTTTTATTTAGGGGAAAAGGTTTGTAATTATTGCTATTTTATGCATGATTTATATATTTATACATATTTATATATAAATATATACACATATATATTTACTATACAAAATAGCATTTTATAGTTCAATCTTAAAGACAATCTTAAAATATTACTGTGAGTTGATCTTGACAGGTATAATGGCTCAGGCCTATGATCTCAGCTACTCAGAATACTGTGGCAGAAGTGCCACAAGTTCAAGATAAGTCTAGGTAGTTTAATGAGATCCTGTTTCAAAATATAAAATGTAAAGAGGGCTGAGCATACAGATGAATGGTAGAACTCGTCTAGCATGCAGGACACCTTAGCATTAACTCACAACTGAAAAAGAAAATTATCTACAGTTGGAGTGGGATGGGAGCCCTTGGTCAATGTATAATTATAGCTATCCCTATAAACTATATTCTCATTTTTAAAATTGCTCTCATGTCCTCACAATTTTGTATTATAGAAATGTCTGCAATGTAAGAGATGGTGCAGAACTTTACAAGAAGAAAAGCAGGCAAAGACAAAAGCAAAATTATAATTGCAAGATAAAAATATCTTACTCTTTGGAGTCCTTCATACCAATCATCTTGCTCAAACCAATGTGAAACGCAAGCCATCCAAGCCATAGACTGCACTTTAATCAAGTCAGCTGGAGAACAGTCAGCGCCTAAAGTAACAATAATGTGTTTCAAGCAAACAAGTTTCACCAGGACCTCCCCGTGAAATCCTGTTCAGTACAAAGCAGCTAATACCAGACAAACATTTCAGCTGGAAAGTTTTAATAACTTACAAATAGCTGTTGAGAGAAAGCCGAGTCAGAAAACACAAGCCTATATTAAAAAATGAAAACTAAACTAATTTATGCTGTGTGCTTCCAGAAAAGCCTATTAAATATTAGGCCTTAATCTTACATTCTAGAAACACCTTAGGTTCGATTGTTTTAATAAACAAGCAAGTGATTCCTAAAGGTTAAGAGGTTTATAAATTCCAGGAAAATAACAAGCAGGGGGCAGAGTCACAGCAGTCTTGTGTTTCTGTGTGTTTTTATTGCAGTACTTGAGAGAGATTGTTTTTGCAGCTAGTGAACTACCAATCAGGAGGCTGCATCAAGAATTTAAAGATTATGCAATCCTTGATACAGTGTTATGATTTAGAGAGTGACAAAATCATAATTTAATATTGGTGTAGTTTTGTTTTCTTCTGGAAAATAATTAGTAGCTATAGTATTATGTATACATACATACACACATATATACACATACTTATATATGGAGAGAGTGTATGTGTGTGTGTTGGGTTTCTATTTGGGGGCCTTCTCCTTCAGATAAAAAGATAAAGGCAGGTTTTTTTTTCCTGTGGAAAGATGCATACGAGAGTTCAGCATCACCCCTTAGTTGAGAACAGTCTCATCCCTACAGTGATCTTTATTCTTTAGAAATATTTTCATTAGTATCAGCTTGCAACTTCAGATAAAAAGGCATGGGCGTAGATTACTTGTACAGTAGCCTCGGGTGCTTTGCATTGCCCCTGAATCTGGATCTTGGCTCTCTAGTTCACACAGAGAATTTTGTTTCTGATATGCTCAGAGCTGGAGTCTCAGGCCTTTTCTTGCCTCCTCATTCTCTTCTCTTCCTCATGCTATTTTGATGTGTGATTTCTACCCTGAGTCCTCCCGTATGACGCATCTGATTCTGAATCTTAGCTAGCACCACTCGTTCTAGTGACTATGCCTTAGGGTCAATGGTTCCCCTCCCGATGCTGAAACCCTACTCAAACCATACAAATCTCACCAACTTCAGCTTGCTATTTAATGGAGAAACTTCAGATTTTTACCTGGTTATTTTGATATCAACACATTCAAATCTAAGCCAGTCTCTCTCAAGGGATGTTTTCTTTTTTACTGCCAACAAACACTTTTTTTTCCTCATGTTATTGCTCATTTGGACCACTATCATACTCTAGGAAGTGTCCAGAAGGAAAACACATCAAGCATTTTTTGGTCATTTCATTAATGTAGCTTCCCTTCCCATTATATTTGTTCAGTAAGTCTTATCAAACATTTAGAAAGTCTTCTTCTTCTTTTCTTTTTTTTTTTCGAGACAGGGTTTCTCTGTGTAGCCCTGGCTGTTCTGGAACTCACTCTGTAGACCAGGCTGGCCTCGGACTCAGAAATCTGCCTGCCTCTATTTTTTCACCATTTTAATGGCGTTGCTTTTCAATAACACCTCTCATGATATCTGACACATACCACTGAGATATGCTAATTACTAGTGCCCCGATTTTGTTGCAATCCCCAAATGTATTAGCGTGCTTCTGTGTTGCTGTGATAATCACCATGACCAAAAGCAAGATGGAAGTAAAGGGTTTACTTTGCTTACAGGTTATAGTATATCACTGAGGAAAGTCTAGCCAGGAACTCCAATCAGAGACCTGGGACAGGACCTGGAGCAGAGACGCAAAGGATTGCTGCTTAGTACGGCTGTTGTGGATTGGTTCTAATGCTCTTTGGCTCCCAAAAGTAGATGGGAATCCACATGTCTGCCTATAGGACAGAAGCTGAGGGTCCTGGTCTCTCCAGTTTGCTTTGATTGTGAATGAAGTTGCCAGTGGCCAATGGTTGGGCAGAGAGACAGAGGTGGGATTTTAGATGTTCCGGGCAAAGGAACCATGGGAAGAAGGAAGATTTAGTACCCATGCTGGGGAAGCATGAGGATCAGGCAGGAGACCTACAGAAGACAGAGTAACAGTCATGTAAGAGCCGGAGAGAAAAGCAGCCCCAAGGGACCCCTTCCCGATTCAGTCTGGGGTAGCAGAGGTGGGATTTAGATTTTAGTAAGTAATACTTCAGGAGTATCTGAGGGGGAGGCATTGGAATGTGAAAGTTTGGGAGTGGCCCAACCATTGAGTGGCTTGGGGCATACTAAAAATACGTCTGTGTGTATATGTCTTTCACCAAGAATCCACAACATTGGGGCATTAGCTAGACGTGTGAGCATGGGTGCACACACACTTTAGAGTGGATTAACTCTACCACTATACTCAACTACTTTGTTTGTATAGCCCAGGTCCATATGTCTAGGGATTGCACCGTCTTCAGTAGTAGGGGCCATCCTCCATCTATTAGAAATTAAGAAAATGGTCCACAGACATTCCCACAGGCCAAGCTGATGGAGGCAATCCTCAACTGAGGTTCCTACTTCCCGGGTGATTCTAGCTTGTGTCAAATTGACAGAAACTAACCAGTACATTAAATATGTATCGATATTTATCCTAAAGCTCTTGCATGGGTTGCATTTTCCTCTCATCCTTTCTCTGTGAATAATGGGTTCTTTCACTGTTCAAGACACAGCAATATGAACTAACTAGTACCCTCGGAGCTCCCAGGGTCTCAACCACCAACCAAGGACTGCACA
>NW_022196905.1:194831243-194840313 GCF_008632895.1 Mastomys coucha
CCCCACCCCACCCCACCCCACCCCCTTTCCTCTATGAGGGTGTAGCTACAGATACTGATACATTTTCAAAAACACCACTTTAGCTCTTTGGATGAGAATGTCCAGTGAAGGCTCACCTCGTGTACTTGGTTCTACAGTTGGTGGTGCTCTTTGGGGAAGGTTTAGAAAGTATGGCTTAGCTGGGTGGTGGTGGTACACACCTTTAATCCCAGCACTTGGGAGGCAGAGGCACGTGGATTTCTGAGTTCGAGGCCAGCCTGGTCTACAGAGTGAGTTCCAGGACAGCCAGGGCTACACAGAGAAACCCTGTGTCGAACCCCCCCTCAAAAAAAAAAAAACAAAAAAAAAAACGTATGGGTTAGTTGGAGGAACTAAGTCACTGGAGGTGCATTTTAGACTTTAAAAACCGGTACCATTTCCAGTTAGCTTTCTGCTTTTTGTTTGCCATTGAAGATATGATCTCTTAGCGTTCTGTCTCTCCTGCACCTCTAACTGCACCTGGTGCCATACTGTGCCTACCATACGGCTTGTAACCCTCGGGAAATGTGAACCCAGACCAACTCTTCTTTCTGTAGTTTGCCTTAATTAAGGTGTTTTATCACAGCAACAGAAGTCACTAGTACAGCTACTTAATGTTTTCTAAAGATTTATTTTTGTTTTAATTGTGTGGGGGGGGGACATGAGTAAGGGTACCCTCAGAGACAGGAGAAGGCATCGAGTACCCCAAAACTGGAGTTGGAGGTGGTTCTGAGGTTCACAATATGCGTACTGAGAACTGAACCTGGGTCCTCTGCAGAAACAAGTGCTTTTAACTACAGCCCTATAATTTAACCTTATTTCCAATTAAAGGCAAAATGCTGTCATGATATACCAGGATACTGCTTAACATGTATTTCTTGGTCATTTTCCATGTATTTTCATTTTGCCTCATTTAATGTCAGAATTAAAGCTGAGTTTCTCTCTTACACATTTCTGAGAGGCAGAATTGAAACCCTTGGTTGACTTCCAAGAAAGTGCATGTCAAAGTCAATCAGTGGGAACCGAGACAGGAAGGAACACGTCTCAGTGAGATCTTTTCTACATATTTACACCTCAGAATGGATGTCCATCTGTACAAGTATCACATATTTATTGACCACACATGTCATCAATTCACATTGGAAGAATGTTGTCCATATTATACATGAAAGAAAATGATAAAAATCAAATGCTAGCTGTTAGCATTTACAATAAACGTTAGCATTTAAAATAAATTATAAAATTAAGTAAAGTATTTTTTAAGGCTAAATACTTACTATGGGCACAAAACATTCAAATCTTAATATTAAAGTCTTAATGGTAATCCTGATTTTCATATATTTCTCTCTGCATCTTAATCTGTTTATAACTTCATCTTGTTATAACTCCACATCCCTTGCTGTTGTCTTTGAGGTTGCTATTGCAACCTCACTTGCTTGGCCCAGGGATGGATGGGCAACATCCTTGTTTCTATAGCAGCCTGAAGGGCTGTTTCCCTTTACATCTTTGAGTTTCTCAAATCAGCATAACAAGAACATTCTATAACAGTGGTTTTCAACCTTCCTAATACTACAACCTTTTAATATAGTCCTTCATGTTATGGTAACCCTCAGCCACAAAATTACTTTTGTTTCTACTTCATAACTATGATTTTGCCACCATTATGAATTGCAATGTCTGATATGCAGGATATTTGATGTGCAGTCCCTATGAAAGGGTCATTTCGACCCACTGGTTGAGAACCATTGTTCTATGGCTATTCCCCTACTCTAAGAAGGATGACCAAGCAAAGCAACACTCTGCTCATTCTCTAATGTTTGGCCTACATCATTGCTGCTCTGATTCTACATTTGGATTTATCAGCCCCATTTTGCTTGATGTCTCAGACCCAGGTATTGACTATGATTCTGAAATACTGCTATTTCCTGGCTATCCCTTTTTTTATCACTAACATTTCCTCCACTGTATTTTTCTCCAGTGCTGTAATAAAAGTACAAATAGTAAAGTAAAATTAATAAAAATACAAGTAAAGTGTGAAGTACAGTATTAGATTGGAATACCTGGAAGCACAAGGTTGAGTTTTCATTTTTGGTCACAACCTTTCCAACAAGCTCCAACTAAGAGCTTTGGAGAAAGGCTGGGGGAGAATTTGGGAGAATCCTTCAGTGGCACTGATGTGTGGAGTCCAATAATAGCCCTGTAACCCTGTACACTTTTCTAAATTCTCCTCTTTGATTAAAAAAACAGTCTTTCAGCTTGCTAGAGAAAAGGGAGAAATAAACACCCACATTCCTAAACTCTATCTCCTGGTTTGTTTTTCCTTCAGGAAAACATTTTGGGCCTTATCCTCAACCAAAATAAAACATATGTTTGTCACTGTTGGACAAACTGTAAGAAACCTCTCTTTCTGAGTACCAGGCTGACACAGAAGTGGGTGTGGGTTGCAGGGGAAGAGCCTCACCAATCTACCTTAAGAGAACGTTGCACTGTAATCCCCCATTAAGATAGCACACTAAATTGACCTGTTAATGAATTGTCTTGGTGCTGTGACATCATTTGCACAAATAACTAGAATTTTGACTTTGTTTAAAAATATTTATGGGATGTTTAGTTATCTACTTCTCAGAAGTTTAATTGCAATAGAATTTCAGCAAAATTCTTTTAGAATATTGAGGTCATTTGAATCTACAACTATTGAAAACAAACAAAAATAACATGATATTTGCATCTTGGTAATAGCATACTAATGTTAACAATGCTAAAATATCCAGCATGCACTGTGATATGCCATATAATTGATATTTTTGGCTATTATACTATACAATGAAGTTCCAAGAGCTATTTCATATGATTTCATTTTTCCAAGGAAATCTATCTTGAATTCCTACTAAATACACTATACTTATAGGAGAAGAACATTTTAGTTTCTATGAAAAGCAGTTTGATTCAGCAGGAAAGTATAACATGCTGTTTTCTTGTTTATCAAGGGTGTAATTCCCTATCCGCAGCACACCGTTGCCTTCACTGTTTCATAAAATTCAGAATACATAAATTGCAAATGTTCCCAGTGAAGCATTTTGTAGAATGCTTCAGGTATGCCCAAATTGCAGCTTGTGGCCCACGAGCATCCCAGCATAGCTACAAATGTGGTCTAACACATTTGTAGATGGCAACACCATGTTACTATGTCAAAAGTTTGGACACCACTGAAGATGAGTCAGAGAAAATAATTTTAAAGATTAAAGAAAATGTATTGTTATATACTAAATCTATACACATTTCTATAATAAATATCATAGTGATTATCATTCCTCCTAAGAGAGAATTCCATGTCACCTCACCTTTTCGCTGCCCCTGGAGATCTAGCCCTATTTAGGAGGCTCCAGCAAATATTTGGCTTGTCAAGTTAAAGGTTATAGGAAAAATAAACTGAACCTATGAATACCTAGACTTCTTTCCTTCACCATAATGCTTTTAATATGGTGGAGAAATTAGTTTGCCTTTTGTTCATTCTGTTCTTATTTTGCATTTTCACTGTTACATGGTTAGCAACTTAGGATTTTACTTGATTGGAGTTAAGCCCATTCCCTCTTCTTGGCAGCTAGCTCTTTCCCCTGTGTGTCCTGTCTGTTCACCTTTCTGTAAAGAACACACCTAGCAAACAGACCTCCACTGGTACCAGGCTACACAGGCACGTCTCCCTGAACAATGGGATGTTTCTCTTCCCCTTGTAAACAATACAACTTGGACAAATTATATCCCAAAATAGTATCTTCATGTCTGAGTAGGAGACCAGAAAGGATGATCTGGCTTGAACTGGTTTTGGATGCACTCACAGTAAAGTAAACCTCAAGTGAATTTTTGGGAGAATCCTCTATTTATTGTAATATACTCATGCATAATTGATGGTGCATTTGATTAAGACTAGATGCATTTTTGGGAGGGGACAGGTGTAGTAGAAAAATTATCATATGATTTAATCTAATCAACTAGAACATAGGACCACTAGTAACCAAATTCCTCTTCTCGAACCCCATCAAAGAAAGCCTCAAACAATACTTTAAGCCACTGGGTATCTTCATTCATGGGACCCACTGCTCTCTTACAGAGAAAATTCATAATATGAATTTTCTACTGTTTTGCTTTGAATAATTCTCCTGTTACATTTAGAAATCTGTGTAAATCTTTATTTCTATTATTTGTATAAGAAACCAAGAACCTAGGAACACTGGGTGCAGGACATGTGCTATGATTTTAAAAACCTCATATAGGCTCTGACAGCACATAACTTAAAAAAAAAAAGTTCATGATGTGGAAATAGTCATCAATGATGTCAGTTAGATACAATCTCCCATATTGTTTTTAATTTCTGTGTTCATTGCTCTAGGGACACGCTATTACAAAAATTTAGGCATTGCTTTCTTTAACAACACAGTAAAGTTTCTGCCACCACATATTGTACGGGGCCATGTGTTTATCTCGATCAGAACAAAGCATGTTTATAGTAAAACACTACGTGAACCACTAGGTCTTCACTCCACCATTTTGTCTCACTTTATTCCCTTCAGTAAACAGAAAGCATATATAATGGCTAAGCTACAGAGAGAATTCCTGAAGACACCAAACAGAAAGAAAACAAAGTCCTACTTTGGGAAATTTACAGCACAAAAACTAGATACCCAGCAGACACTGTGCTTTCCCTAATCAATAACCAATAACCACGGACAGTTATGTATTCTCTTTCCAACAGAGTCCCAAATGATTTTGGTTATAAATGGAACTAAATCAATCATAGGAAGACAGACTTTTTAATCGTTTTCCAAAGAGCGATGTTGACTGAATTAAACCAGTTGTAATCCTATCCTCAATGGGCAGTTTGCAGATGAGATATGCACATCTAATCCTGTTTCTGGTGATGAGTTATAAGTGGAAACCTGTGGTGCTGTTCTCCCACTCTTTCCCCGTGATTGATGATTCAAAACCAACTACTGTATCCAGATAGACAGGACAAGAAAACTACAGGCTTGCCGCAGTCCTAACACTCTTGAGTCATACAGTTTTCTTCTGTCTAGTTGTATAAGAGTGATGTTTTGGTCAATATTTTTGTTATGTATGTGCACTCAAATTTATTTCTAATGACAAAAACACATGTATATACAGTACGTAAGGGCAGCTACTTCAAGAGAATGGACCAGATATTCAAACAGAAAGGGAGAAAAGTAACTCAGTCTTCTTTAGGTAGTCAAGAAGGCTATGTGAAAGAGGTTTACATTTTCAGATAAACATTCTTTTCCTACATCTGTGATTAACTGACACAAATAGAAAAGAATGAATGCCCCTTAAGAATAGAGAAACATGAGGCTAGGATGATGGCAAATTCTGTAGCTCATGACATAGAATTTGGACTGTATTCCATGTGTGATGGTAAGTCTGTGAAGCATTTTAAACAGTGATGACGATATCAGACTTGGTAGTTGATAAATATCATCCTAATACTATGCAGATGGGGAACAGAACAGCAAAACATGAGCTAGGTATAAAATGACAAGGTCCCAAACTAATAAGCTAAGGGAAGATGAGTAGTAGGGAAGACTCAAGGAGTCTATAGATCTGTCACTTAGTAGGGATATGATATATAGGGTAGAGCTTCATTAAGATAGTGTGTCAGCTTCTGCAGAGTGTTCCTGAGAGAATCAATTCGTAAGTGAGTTTTATTGCATGTCCAGTTTTAGTGCTACCTACCAGTGAATGCTTTGGCCCTGTCGCTCTTTTAATACAACACAGAGGGCAGAAGCAGGGTAAACAAAACAATGTACCCTGTGAACATGAGACAATATAAACAGGAAAAGGGAGATGAGGTCCCATGTTCCCTCCAATAACAATCAATAATAATGAAGGTGTCACTGTGCCTCAGCTGTGCCTCATTGCTGACAGTTTCCCCCATACAGACCTTTGGGGAGGCAACTAAGCTCCATCCTATAGCAGATACATTGACTGCAGATGGTAGATAGGATATTGCGTGGCAATGGCTAGAACTAATTCAGAAATGGAGGCTTAGACCCAAAGCAGGGAGAGCAGTTAGAGATAAATATTTTGTGTATAATTTTTAATGACTCCAATGCATAAAGTATAAGTAGAAGAAACTATAAAGGATGGAAATTTGAATGAAAGAACTGATCAAAGAAAACACTGAAAAGTTAATATGCCTCAGAGATGAACGTTTTTGAGAGTCCTCAGATTTCCAAGAGATGAAGTAAGAATATAATGCAAAGCAATTGCCTTATTCCAAAGATTAAGAGGTAGGCGGTTGTATACTTGCTCTTGCCTGTAGTCCCTGGCCTAGAGATGCTCAAGCATGAGGACTTCTATTATTTCTGGGTTCTATAGTGAATTTAAGGCTAGCCAAACTCTATCATTGCAAATTTAGTTATGTGAAATGTCAACATGAATTGAATTTTCTGTTGCCAATAATTAAAAGAAACTTCATCTGTACTTACAATTTTATTTTTTATTTTAAATTTATTTTTTATTAGATATTTTCTTTATTTACATTTCAAATGATATGTAATGATAAGATATGTCCCCTTTCCTGGTTTCCCCTCTGAAAAAAAAAAAAACCCTACTCTCTTACCCTTCCCCCTGCTCACCAACCCATCCTCTCCCACTTCCTGGCCCTGGCATTCCCCTACATTGGAGCATAGAGCCTTCACAGGACCAAGGACCTCTCCTCCCATTGATGACCGACTAGGCCATCCTCTGGTCCATATGTAGCTGGGGCCATGAGTCCCACCATGTGTACTCTTTGGTTGGTGGTTTAGTTCCTGGGAGCTCTGAGGGTACTAGTTAGTTCATATTGTTGTTCCTCCTAAGGGGCTGCAAACCCCTTCAGCACTTTGGGTCCTTTCTCTAGCTCCTTCATTGGGGACCCTGTGCTCAGTCCAATGGATGGCTGTGAACCTCTACTCTTGTATTATTCAGGCACTGTACTTACAATATTATGAGTAAAAACACACAAAAAAATAGTATCACATCAGTCAAAATAATATCTCAGGGCTACATTATACATAAGAAGAATTCTCACTAAAGATAAGTAATAAAATTGATATAATGGCTGCTTTTTGAAAGGTAATATATCTGAAATGAACCACTAAAAGAAAATGCTGATTAAAAATTCAAAGCCTTAATCCAAGAAAGAATGTAAAAATTTAATGGTTACTAACTCATTGTATGTCTTCAATTTAGAAAAAATAGGCAAAATAATAATAAGCACTATATTATTATTATTATTATTATTAAACAATGAGGCTGGAGGATGACCCATTAAAACACTCACCACACAAGGGTGAAGACTTGAGTTCAAACCCCCAAATCGCATGTGAAGCTGGGCGCATCAGCATGTCCTGTAATCTCAGTGCTGCTACAGGAGATGGGAGGAAGAGACTGGAGAACCCCTAAAGCTCATAAGCCAAACAGTCTGCTATATATCATCCTTTAACAGCAAACGAAGGTCCTGTTTCAGGCCTGACCTCTACATGTGCTTCATGGCATGGGTCTTCCCTCACACATGAATTAGTGTATGCACACACACACATACACACACACACACACACACACACACACTTTAATGTATCCAGTAATATGCAGTCTATTTTTCATAGGCTTCTGAGTTTATAAATATATTTTAAGTGTTGTATGCAATTGGAAGACATTCATGTTGGAATCATTACTCACTTATACTGAATGAAACCCCTAGCTATAGCTGGCTGGCCCTGATGGTGGAAGGTTGTAATCCCAGCTACTTGGGTAGTATAGGAATAGGAATCTCAAGTATGAGGATTGCCTTGGGTTACAGAACAGTTCTAAGCCAGCCTAGATGATTAGTGAGATTCTATCACAAAATAAAAAAGTCAAAAAGAGCTAGTGTATTACAGAGTAGTACGCTTGTCTGTCATGTGTGAAGCCACAGGTCCAATGACTAGGGCTGGAACAAATCAAAACAAGAGGGAAAGGAAGTCAGATATGAAATCTGAGCTAAGTAACCATACATTTAACTGAAGAACTATTGTGATGTCACTGTTTATAGAGTAAGTATTCAGCTATGAAGGAAAAGATCAGAAAATAATCTTATAAATACAACAACTTGGAAAATAAATGCCCGTATTTTCTTGCTAACAGTATTTAAACAAAAATGCTAGGTTTTTGGATATTAAGAAAAATAAAAATCTGGAATATGAAAGTATTATAATTTTTAAATATATTAAGCAGAAAACCCTGTACATGATTGTGAAGGTAACAATAAAGACAGCAAAGTTTAAAAGAAGACAGATGGCATACACAGTTAGCTATAAAAGGTCAGATCTTAGGTTTTGTTTCCACAGATAATGGGATTCAGGAAAAAAAGATAAGTTAATAACTTATAATAATTTACCATTTAATATATAATCATTAGATAAGCATTTTTATTTCTAGGTAGAAACTAATGCAGACTATTAAGAAAATTTTGATTCAGTTATTTTGTAATTTAAAAAGCAATTATGAATAGATGAATTGTTTAAAAACTTATGTTAACATGTGCCATTAAATTTATGCAAACATTTCAATAAAGTATATTAATATGCAAAGAATTATTATAAATAAATTTATTTATAAAAAGTCTGCAGGTAACTTAAATAGCATATTATTGAAATAATTATATCTATGTATATAAATGTACACAAACGTTAAAAATTAAATACAGATCACAAAATAGTAGGCTATTTCTGAGTGATAAGATTTGGGAAAATATAATATTCTTTCAACTATTTATAACTTTATTGACCATTTTTCAAATAATTTTTAAACAAATGTTCATTGACCAATAAATATATACTACTTAGGCAAGAAAATTCACTCAATAAAACTAATGAAATTATTATTTTTATGGCTTTATTTTTATAGAATGTGAGAATAAAATGAACAAAATTAACAAGTGTTTTATATATGTGTGCGCCGGGCAGTGGTGGCGCATGCCTTTAATCCCAGCACTTGGGAGGCAGAGGCAGGTGGATTTCTG
>NW_022196905.1:194840394-194860975 GCF_008632895.1 Mastomys coucha
AAAAAAAAAAAAAAAAACCTATATGTGTGCATATATATATGTATATATATACATATATATATACATATATATACATATATATATATGGCTATTAGACATGATTAGTCAAAGAAATCAATCAATATATATAATATATAAGAAAGTTCATATATAATATATAATTAGCTGATTTCTGAAATAGAAAAAATAAATACATAGCAGTGTTTAAAATATGAATGCAAATAGATCCATGCAAATAATTAATGTTTTACTACTGTTTGGTGAAACATTTGAAAATTATAGAAAATTAGAAGTATTCATTTTAATCATCCTTTGGCTCACAAATATAAAATCTTGCTTGAAGTATTTATAATTCCAAATAACTATTATCCTTGTGGTGAGATTTTATTAATCATAAAGAGGATTTTATAATTCTCTAAATCAGTTAATCACCATATGCACTTCTCAGGTGACTGGCAGCGCAGTTTAGTTAGAAACTAGCTACAGATGAAATTATCAGGCTCACATGTTTAATTCTAGTGAGTCAGCACTAGGATGTGTCAGCATTCCCTCACATGATTTATATGTGTAACAAAGCTAGAGATTTATTGACCAAGGTTGCCAGTACAGGCAATTTATTAGAAAAGGTCCATCTAGTATCTTTTAAGAGCAAGGAATAATCTCTTATATTCCTGTCATTCTTGAGCCTATGTTTTAGATGCTTTGACGCAACATTCTCTGTGAGTATTCTCAGTGTGTGCCAATTCGTGATGTTCTTAAAAGCTTAGATGATAAAAATAGGCTGTAATAAGGGTAGCATTAGCCTACTTTGAAATCCTGGATTAGGTGGTGAGTAGAAAAGAGTCAGGTTATTAAATGGTTTTGGTTTGGGCTCACAAAATAACCACTTAGGATAACCTATGTAAATGTCAATGTGCTCAGCAGTACCCAGGAGCTGTGTTTGAGGTATAATGCTTGGTTTCATCCAGAAAAGCAAGAAACCAATTCAAAGACGTAAAGGTGTGAATAAGTTATTTTCACCATACATCTAAATATTTTTTAATGTGAATATGCAAATATGTGTTTATATGTGTGGGGCTGCACATATGTGCATGTATGTGGATACCAGAGGACAGCCTTGGTGGTCAACCTCAGGACTGTGGTACATCTTGTCTGAGTTAAAGTCTCTCATTGGCATCAAGTTTTCCCAATTAGGCTAGAGGTAAGAAGGGCAGTAAGTCCCAGAGGTCCTCCTGTCTCTACTTCACCAATTACTTTAGACTAATTATTTTTTTTAAAAAACCAACCAACCAACCAACCAACCAAACACCACAAGATGTCTGGGAAACTTGCTAAGAAATTCTGTTTTAAAAATATGCTGATATATTGTCTATTACGTTCTCAGGAAAGCAAATGCTGCTGGTTGAAGGTTTAGTAAGAGGATTATAGAGACTGTTTAGGACCAAAGCAAGTGACAAGCCTATACTTTAAACATCCCACTTTAAAATTTTAACCAAGGACATATTGGGTTGAAGGGCCAAAGTGCAATCACAAAAGACTTTGAGGCAAAACTTTGCATTCATTCACAAGTTACGATAATTGTGGAAAGGAAGTTTTTGACTAGTATTTTAGGTAAAAAGTCTTAGAAGATGAGATCAAATACATGATATATTGTTTGTTAGATACAACTATTATTTTAGCAATGCAATAAGTAATTTAAACCTTAACTATTCAAAATACTTGAATGGGTACTGGAATCATTACAGTGAGGGAGAAAACAATGTTGAGAGTACTCTTTGCAACTCTTGGGAGGGAATGTAGGGCGCTGGAGACCAGAGCCTGAGCAGTTCTAGAATAAGTTTTCGTATCTAATTTTGAGAGCCAATCTGAATGCCTTTGCTCCTCATCTATTGAATACCTGGGCTCTATAGATCCTTGGATCTCAGACTCTGAAATGATTCCTTCAAATCCATTGTTGTATTTCCATCTTAAAAAAAAAAAAAGATACTAGATAGAAGGGTGGGGTGATTTATGCCTGTAAACCCAACACACCAGAAACTCATGCCAGAGGATTGCTATGAATTTCAGGTCAGCCTGGGCTCCAGGGTAAGCTGCAGGCAATGCTCACTGTCAGTGTGAGGTTCTATCTCAAAACAAAACACTGCATAATTGCACTTATTGAGATGTACTCAAATATATATTGAGATTCAGAGAATTAAATGTAAACTGCTATTAAGCAACTACACAAATTTTAAGGCTTCAGTGAAGATATTTGTAAAAGAAAATAAAAGCTATTTTAAACCACATTAAATACCATGAGTGCTCTGTGTAGTCAAGTTTTTTTTTAATTTCCAATTTCAACTTTTCTGCATGTACGACACGCCTCTTATTAAATTAACAATGTTCATAATTTAAGATGTCAAGAATATGAAAGAGGTAAACAATAAGCTGAAGTACATGGAAAACTGCTTAAGGAACTCTGTTCTGAATCCCCCATCTCCGAGCACTTGATATAAAATAAGCATCAAATGTTCTAACATCCTCATGAACATATGAGGATTTGTTTCCTGACCCTTCTGCCAAGGTGTACCTGAATGTGATATTTATCAGGCAACCTTAAGAGAGTAAATGACATGGATGAATTATGTCTTACTTTTGAAGACATATTACTGCCTGTTTCTGTGTTGTTGGGCTTTATGAATTGGAATGCAGAATCCCAGGAATTTGGAGATAGCCTAACAAACCACACCCCTTAAGTATTTGTTAGGTAATGAAAGCAATATCTTTATCATTGCAAAGGGAAGCTATTTCACATAGCTATTCGTGTGACTGCATGGAAAGAACCAGCTGCGACTCCGAATTCAGAATGTCCCTTCCCCTTCCTTTTTGGCAAAGTCTAGAAAATCTTAAATGACTGAATCTCTCTAGATTCAGTCCCTTCAATCTTTCTAAAAATGATAATGAAATTTTCTTTCTCTATATATTGACAAAAGTCTCTAAGTGGCTGCCTGCTGTTCTCTGCTCCACTTGGATGGAAGCCTCAGGTGAGTAAGCTCTTCAAATCCTGGCCTCTAGGAGTTTTTGGTTGTCCTTGTTGTCATCTGGGACCATAGCTGGAAGTAGTAAGTCTATAGGAATTAGTAAGTCGAAGCAGGCTTGGGACATGGAGGTCATTACCCGTGCAAGTATTAACAGTTCTCATTCTCTGGCTTGAGACCTTTGACCCTGAAGATTAAGAACTCTTTGAAATTTTTCTAGTGCTCAACATGTGCAGGTTCTCTTCCTCTGCCCTGTCCACTCTAGAACTTTCCACTGCCCTTTCAATTTTCAGTTGTCATTGCAAGACCTGGGGATATCTATCTGCCTGTGTCTCAAAATACACCAGAGCCAGAGAACCTAGAGGGTTGTTCAAAAAGTAGAGTGTACACTGAAACTAATAGAAAAGAAAGTGGGGAAGAACCTCGAGCACATAGGCACAGGGGAAAGTTTCCTGAACAGAACATCAATAGCTTATGCTCTAAGATCAAGAATTGACAAATGGAACCTCATAAAATTGCAAAGCTTCTGTAAGACAAAAGACACTGTCAATAGGACAAAATGGCAACCAACAAATTGGGAAAAGATCTTTACCAATCCTATATCTGATAGAGGGCTAATATCCAAATATATACAAAGAACTCAAGCAGTTAGACTCCAGAGAACCAAATAACCCTTTTGAAAAATGGGGTACAGAGCTAAACAAAGAATTCCCAACTGAGGAATACTGAATGTCTGAGAAGCACCTAAAGAAATGTTCAACATCCTTATCATCAGGGAAACGCAAATCAAAACCCTGAGATACTATCTCACACCTTCCAGAATGGATAGGATAAAAAACTCAGGTGACAGCAGATGCTGGAGAGGTTGTGGAGAAAGAGGAACACTCTTTCATTGCTGGTGGAATTGCAAGCTGGTACAATCACTCTGGAAATCAGTTTGGCGGTTCCTCTGGGAATTGGACATAGTACTACCAGAGGATCCAGCTATACCACTCCTGGGCATATACCCAGAAGACGCTCCAACAAGTAATAAGGACACATGCTCCACTATGTTCACAGCAGCCTTATTTACAATAGCAAGAAACTGGAAACAACCCAGATGTCCCTCAACAGAGGAATGGATACAGAAAATGTGGTACATCTACACAATGGAGTACTACTCAGCTATTAAAAACAATGAATTTATGAAATTCTTAGGGAAATGGATGGATCTGGAGACTATCATCCTGAGTGAGGTAACCCAATCACAAAAGAACACACATGGTATGCACTCTCTGATAAGTGGGTCTTAGTCTAGAAAATCGGAATACACAAAGTACAATCCACAAACCACAAGAAACTCAAGGAGGAAGACCAAAGGGTAGATACTTCCTTCCTTCTTAAAAGGGGGAACAAAATACCCATGGAAGAAGTTGCAGAGACAAACTATGGAGCAGAGACTGAAGGAAGGACAACCCAGAGACTGCTCCACCTGAAAATCCTTCCCATATTCAATCATCAAATCCAGACACTATTGTGGATGCAGGCAAGTGCTGGCTGACAGAAGTTTGATATAGCTCTCTCCTGAGAGGCATTGACAGTACCCAACTAATCCAGAAGTAGAGGCTCACAGCCATCCATTGGACTGAGTACAGGGTCCCCAATGAAGAAGCTAGAGAAATGACCCAAGGAGCTAAAGGGTTTTCAGCCCCTTAGGATGAACAACAATATGAACTAACTAGTAACCTCAGAGCTCCCAGGGACTAAACCACCAACCAAAGAGTACACATGGTGGGACTAATGGCTCCAGCAGCATATATAAAGCAGATGTCCAAGTCGGTCATCAGTGGGAGGAGAGGCCCTTGGCCCTGTGAAGGTTTCATGCCCCAGTGTAGGGGAATGACAGGGCCAGTAAGCAGGAGATGGTGGGGTGGGAACAGGGGTTTGTTTTTGTTTTTGTTTTTGTTTTATTTTATTTTTGGAGGGGAACCTGGGAAAGGAGATATTGTATGATATGTAAATAAAGAAAACATCTACTTCAAAAAAAAGTACAGTGTCAAGTATGGTTGGAATCCATCAGTCACAGGGTTCCCCTCCCAACCTGCGGCAGGATTCATGGGTGGGTAGTTTGGTCCCTAAAGGGCTCCACTCTAGGGTTCCTTCAGCACTCAAGCTGTGATTGCTCACACACTGTGCTAGGAAACCTGTCCCTGGGGCTCTCAAATTCAGTGTTAGAAAGTTCTTGCTTCATGTCAGACAGGCAGCACTAACAGCGATTTTAACAGAGATTTAACCTCTTCACAGTGCTCAAGGAGAGGTGAGACCTTCTTGGAACTTTTAAATAAAGTAGATGAGAAATAAGTTTCCCTCTAGATTCTGTTTCTATAGCAGATTCTCTAGGGGAATTTCTAAAATTCTCTTTAGGCGTTCACATGTAATTGCTCGTTCTCAAATCTCAAAGGCACAGTCTCATTAACAATGGAAGAATAACGGCCATGATATTATCAAAGGGCAATGTGTAGTCATAGGCACTGGAGTGCCGCTTGTAGTTGAATGTGCTTCTAACACAAACGAAGGAGCGTGATTAATAAGTTAGTAAGATACCTTTCCCTGTCTCCTAATAAGCTTTATTTCAAAAGAAAATATTCATCACAGGATATTCATCCATGAAAACACACTGGAAATCACATGACTAATGTTTTGGTCTTCTATGCATAGACGGGTGGCATCCCCACGAATGGCTAACTAAACTGGTTACGCAAATAATATTAACTACTACTATTCTTCTTGTATATACCAAATCTCAAGTAAATCTAGAAGGTGAGAAGAAAACGTTAATCCTTCAGATTAATGGAGCATTCAGTTTGGTCTTCATTACAATGTTTCAGAAAATAAAATTAGATTAAGTTAGAAATTTTGTAATTTTATTAATAATGACACAGTAACCACTGTTGGCCTTCTATGGCACAGAAGTTAAAATAAACATAACATATAAGTAAAAATAACCTAAAAAAGTCATGTTCTTGCCTGAATTATTATAAAAGCTTTCTTGGCCCATCTCTACTCAAGCTAAGGACTTAAAAATCATTTAAAGAAAGCAATAAATAAATAAAAAAAACCCCAGCCTAGCTATAGTAGTCTTTGCTTAGAGCAGATGAGTTATAAAAACTAATTTTCTAAGCTAAATTTATCAGTAATTTCTATATGTTATGCTATTATATATTGTCACAAAAGTGTGATTTTAGAATTCTGATATAACATTTTTAATTATAAAATTAAAGACAATGAAGTTTTTAAAAGGCAACTAAAAGTAGTATTTTCTCAGAAGTGTTTATGCTTCTTTAGCAATCCATTAAAATCAACACAAGGAGATGTTAGGTCAACATAAATTTTAAAAATCCAACTTCTCTCTCTCTCTCTCTCTCTCTCTCTCTCTCTATATATATATATATATATATATGTGTGTGTGTGTGTGTGTGTGTGTGTGTGTGTGTGTGTGTACACATTTGTAGACCTCACTCAAAAAACTTTCCTTTTGAAGGACAAGCTAGCCTAATATAGCTATCTCCTGAGAGGCTCTGACAGTACCTGACTAATACAGATGTAGAGGCTCACAGCCATCCATTGAACTGAGTACAGGGTCCCCAATGAAGGAGTTAGAGAAAGGACCAAAGGAGCTGAAGGGTTTGCAGCCCCATAGGATGAACAACAATATGAACTAGTACTCTCAGAGCTCCCAGGGACTCAACCACCAACCAAGAACTCAACCACCAACCATGGTGGGACTGATTGTTCTGGCAGCATGTGTATAGTAGAGGATTGCAAAGTCGATCATCAATGGGAGGAGAGGCCCTTGGCCCAGTGAAGGTTCTGTGCCTCCAGTGTAGGGGAATGCCAGGGCCAATAAGTGGGAGAGGGTTGGGTGGCAAGCATGGTGAGGGGAGAGGCAACAGGGGTTTGTTCTTGTTGTTTTTGTTTGTTTGTTCGTCTGTTTTTTGGAGGGGAAACTGGGAAAGGAGAAATCATATGACATGTAAGTAAAGAAAATATCTAATAAAAAAATCTTTCATTTTATGGGTGTCTTTTGAAATAGATCATTAGTTGATTCCAATTTAGAAAAATTTCCAAGAACTCCTAATGTGCTAAAACTACCATTTATTACATTAACCCATAAATATTCCACTAAAGCAAGTTTCAGAGTCACTTAAGTTTGTCAGCCAGCCTCAGATTTCTGTCTTCCATTACATAGAACTATAATCATGCCCCTGCACATTCCAGTTGCTGTAGCACCTTCTAGAATAAAGGATTACTTATAGGTTTCAGTCACTAGTGTTACAGGGTTAAGTTTTCCCTCATTCGAAATAATGATAAAAGAATGCATGAGCCAACAAATATATAAAATATACCATCAATTTTAGTTCGTTTTTAAATCCTCATAAATCCCCTTGCATCTAACTAGTTTTGTGATTATTGTAACCTAGAAATGATATGATAGTGCTAAAATTGGTAATTACAATATCATATTATTAAGTTGAATTCTTTTTATCTCTTAAACAATGTCTTTCTCAGTATTCTTTGGAGGATAGTTTGTTCTGAGTAAGTTAGAAATATAACATATATTCAAATCTATGTTAAAGACATTTATATGAAATAAATGTGATATGTGATTGATACACTAGCCAACTTTTTAGTGTATTTTATGTATTCTAATTTATTTCTAACATAAATTTTGCCTCTATGAACATTTGCATACAAATGTGGATATATCGATAAGAGAACAAGAAAGTATTTCTATGATCTACATAATATACAATAATTTTTCTCAGGGTTAGTATTGCCATTATATTATTACATTTCTTTTTTTAAAGCTTTCTTGGTACAACCATTTCACAGGGAGGAAGTAATCTATGCAAATACGTCTTGCACACTGATGGAATAACATTCTAGGTTCTAGACAGTCATATACTTATTAACCTTAGAAATAACAGCAAACGTGTCTAGAAACAACCCCAGCTTCCAAGCAGGGGCAATCCTCATACATGTTGAGTTCTAACTATGCCTTGTTAATACTCAGGTGTGTGGCTGCAAAACTCCTGGGATTAGCTCCTCAGGCATCACGGCTTGCACAGCACTGTAGGAGGCTCAGAGCTCTAGTCTGAAACCTCAGAGTGCTGGTCACCGACGTGAAGCCAACTCATTCAAACATCATCCTCTTTGATTGGGTGCTGAGCAGTCTCTCCTACACTGCAATCCCACCTGAGCCTTACCTGGAGCAGACAGCAGCTGCAGCTCTGGACGACAGCGGGTGCTAAAGCTAGACCGGCCAAAGGGACCGCCCCGGCCCGCGCACCCGCCACGCCCTCCTCGCCGCCCACTCAGCTCTAAGGGGCAGGGCGGCCCTGAACATCCCGGAGCCAGAGGCCGGTTCCGCCCACCCTCACAGAGCAGGGTGGAGCGGACAGCACTCTGGATACCGCCCCAGAATTGCACGTGACAAGCACACTAGTGTTTGATTGGAGCACATGGGACAGGGAGGCGGAAGTCCCTAGTGACCCCTGGAAACACCACTGGGAGCGAGTTGGTTACCTAGCAACGGGGCTGCTGTGCAAAATTTGCGATTCCTAAGCTTTAGGTCAAAACTTCAAGCAGACCTGTACATTAAAAATTTAAAAGGTAGAGCAGAAGGAGTATGCCCCACCAGCGTTGTCACTGCCTAATTTTCTAAATCGAAGCTGTAACTTATATAAAAATGAATCGAATGAACAAGAAACAAATCACCTGGCTTCTACATTAGTCCTGAAGCATTGCTTGGAATAGTGAGTGTAGCGTGCTCTCTGTCCGGCTTTACTCTCTCTGTCTTACTGTTTTATAGGTTCAAGTAGCCTCATGGACCACATCTGTGAATGAGATTGTTTTGATTAGTACAGCTGCAATCAATTAGTCTATCTGTCCATACCGTGAGCAAAACATATTTGCCCAGTGGATACTAATGGAAAACAAGTGCTTACTGCTGTAATTGGGGTCTATATTTCTGAAGTAGCTTCTTTAATTTGGTCCTTTAGTCACCACATTAGAGGAAATTGGCCTTCATGTACTTGAAACTGACCATTAAAAGCACAGTATGCATTCCAAATGGAGTAAGCAGATGTCCAGAATCAATGTGAGAGACCATGATAGAATCCAAGGAACACGGATTCAAGTTGCTCGAAACAGTGGGATCCACCATGGTCTTAGTTAACAAACTAGAGTCTCAGAACATCAGGCAAGCAAGTTACACAAACCTGGGAAATCTACTAGATGCTCTATCCTTAGCTTTTGCTTAGTAGAACAGTCTGCCAAGTTAATACATTAGAAAGGCTTTTACATAATAGTGAAAGGCATGCTGTATCAGATATGGAAGAATAAACAACTATTAAAGCGAGTAAAGTGGTCCCAAATAATTTTGGCGATGGACCTTTGGCCAACTTTCTACAATCATGGGAGTTCGAATTAATCTGCAGACTCGTCTACAAAACCGTGAATTTTTTTTTCAGAGAAATTCAGCCCACAAAACATAGTTCATTTATGACATTTGGAGCTTCAATCATATACCTAGTTCTGAATAATCATCTACCCTTATAAGAGAAAATTCTCTGGAAATATTTCCTACTCACCTTCAGACTATTTTTTCCCAACATCTTCTCTCCAGATTCTGTTCCCTTAGAGTAACTTATGCTATATTTGTAAATAAATATTTACTTAAAAGCTAACTCTTCTTGTAGAAAATAATTTTGTTAAAAGTTAAGATTATTTCTTACAACTGTCTTCCCTACCCCATAATAAAATAACTAACAATAGCAGGTCTCCAATAAATGTTTGATGAATGAATGAATGAATGAAAGTTAAGTGGCATAAAATATCTTGAAAATCTATAAGAATTCATACATATAGCTTTATGTACTGAACTCTAAATGTAGTTATGTAAAGATACTATGGGTTGATTCCAGAAGAGGGATTTTTTGAGAAATTTTTCTTTCAGTTTATGCAGAAAATAGAAACAAATGGGATTTCATAAGATAGAAAAGAAAATGGGCAATCTATGCAACATGAACAGTACTGGGAAAGCACATCGTGAATTTAATTGATCATGTCCTGCTTGCTTTTTTATGGGAGATGAGTGTGTCTGTCCACTGATAGGAAAGGATCTAGAGACTGTGAAATGAAAAGTAAAACTAGAAAACCAGGAAAACCAGATGTGGGAAATACAGAACTCAGAACATTAACCTCTCCTGGCCAAGAGAATCCAATGAAACTAGTAAAAATCAACCTTTTTCTTAACAGTATCTAGGAGCTTGTATGTAAGGATGCAAAGAGATAAAGGGCATGCTTGATTGGGAGAAAAAAAAACATGTCAGTTGCTTGGGCTATAATGAAGAAAACGGGATGTCAAGGGGACATTCATGTGAACATATATTACATTTTTGGAATTGGCTTATCTTCAAGGTAGACAAATGCATGCTTGATAATGGATCTAAAGAGGAAAAAAACCCTCTCCATGTAAGAAAATAACTGAATGAGACATCCACACCCAGCAGTCCATAGCTGTGCACTCAGCTTTTAAAGACAGAGAAAATATTGATGCATAAAAAAATTATTGATACATGTCCATATACACTCCCATGTCTATAAACACCACTCACGCAGCACACATGTAGATACCAGAAGACAAGTTACGGGAGCTGGTCTCTCCTCTCACTATGTGAGACCCCAGAACTGAAATCTGGTGGTCTGGTTTGGTAGCAGGCACCATTACCAGCTGAGATAGCTGTCTAGAAGTTTGGTTCCATAGTTTTTCCATAGAAGATTTAAACAACTACCACCATAATTAGATCCAGAGAAACAATATGATCTCATTTCTCAAGGAAGAATGGCTTCACTCTGCTTTTCAGTCTTTTATTCAGCTAATACTTGATGTGATTCCCATCTCATCAGGAAAAAAAAAAGTGTCAGTCATTCAGGATGACATTTTCTGAGTCATTAGTTCTTGCCATTTTAAGTACACAGAGTTCATCATCATTAAGAAGTACATACAATATGCTAACATGGTACAAAAGGTAATAGCAAAGTTCAGACATCTGCTTCCAGAAAGAATACCTGGAGCCGTTTTGCTCTGAAAACAAAGCAAGATGTTGCTGTCTCTGGGAATCCCAGATGGAGCAATTTGTGGAAAATATTTCAGAAGACTTTGAGTCCCTAGATACAGCCATTTTTTTTTTTCTTAAAACAGGCTGCCAGCACTTATTATAAATTCAAGGTTTAAGTCTGTTAATGTTACCAGATTGAAGGGAAGCTAATTTTTTCATCTAACTTCTTGATCCTAAAATCGTAGCAATAAGCAAAAATCCAGTCTTCATAAAAAATTTGTTCAGCGTATGGCTAACTCCCTCTGGGTGTGCTTTGCAGAGATGTTACAGAAGTAAGCCTTAGGGCATTGCCTCTGGTGCCACAGCACTGTATTTTCAGTTCAGAGAATGCTTGCCAGAAAGAACATCTCTCGAATATATGTTATAGAATGTGAAAGTAGCATTTTGCTTTATGTTTTTCATGATAGCAAAATAAAAAGCTACTGGATTTTATAATGTAGATTTTCTTTCTTTCTGTTGTTGTGTTTGTTTTGCTGCTTTTTGGCTTTTTAAGGCAGGGTTTCTCTGTATATATATATATATAGAACAGGCTGGCTATGAACTCAGATACTCACCTACTTCTGCCTTCTAAGGGCTGGGATCAGAGGCACACACCACCATCATCCAGTATTTGTTTGACTGATATAGTGGGAGAGCCCAGGACACAGTGGGGAGTGGCATTCCTGGGATAGTGGTCCTGATTATGTAAGAAAGCAAGCTGAGCAAGCCTTTGACAGCAAGCCCATAAGGATTGTTGCTCCATGGTCTCTGCTTCATTTCCTGTCTTGGTTTCACTGGACTGTCACTTGGAAGTATAAGACATAATAAACCCTTTATTGCTCAATTTGACTTTGGTCAGTGCTTTATCAAGCAAAACATAACAATAACTAATTTCTAAGTATTGTCTAAGTCTTTAATTGCTACAGTGTCTTACTTCTTTCCTTCTTCTTCTTCTTCTTCTTCTTCTTCTTCTTCTTCTTCTTCTTCTTCTTCTTCTTCTCTTCTTCTTCTTCTTCCTCCTCCTCCTCCTCCTTCTTCTTCCTCTTCTTCTTTTCTCATTATACAAAAGAATTTCCCAACTAGTTTTTAGATTTGAATTTTGAGGTTTGTATGCCACAGGGGTGCCTTACAACTGTGATCCCAATTCTTGGGAAAACATGGCAGATTGCTCATGTCTGAGTCCCTCATGGACAACACAGTAGGTTATAGGACAACTGTGGGTACAGTATGAGAAGTGGTCTTCAAAAATTATTTTTGAGAGGTTTTATCCAATCAATATGGTCTTTCTATATTTATAAGTGATTTATGGATCATAAATCATAAACAGTTAAAAAGGAAATTCAAAACCACACAAATTCATGTAATAGGAATACATATTTTGATAATAAATCATAAAGGGTGTTAATTTAAAACAGTCCTTTTGGGATACATATTTTAGTGTTTATTAAAAATGAAAGTAAATTTACACACCAATAGGAGAGATGTACTTGTTTAAATTTTACATAAATAACTAAATCATGTGCAAGTATTTGATACCACAGAACACAGAGCATCTTCAAAGCATTTTAGTTGATCAATATTTTTATTTGGTCCTGGTAAACACTGCAAATCTACTTACTTCAATACTTTACAAGCTGGCACCTCCTATTCTCATGAGTCTGATTCTTCAGAGAAACAGTGTACACTCTCTTGGAACTAGAACATGCATTGTTTAGCCCCTCCCCCCCCATTGACAGAGGTGAGTCAACCCATTTTTGGTTTTAAATGGATAGACTCAATGGGAAGTTACAGCAGGCATCTTACATGGACTGAGTTGACCCAAAGCTTTAAATGTTTGCCAACCCTGTTGCCGAGATCTTAAGTGATGACCTCTGCCCTTCTATCAGAGGGTTCCTGGGAACATAGATTATAAAGAGGCCACTAATGGACTGCTACAAGAATTATAGGCCCTGGGCTACAAAATGTTGGTTGAAAAAGCCCAAATTTTTACATCAGAGAATACCTATCTCAGTTCCCAGCTGAGGGCAAGCAAAAGGAGCCAGTCTCAGAGTAATATTGTTGGCTGCCTTCAGCTTCCAGCTCCAAAGACTAAGACACAGGTTTGAGAGTTACTAGGTGCAACTGGGCATTGCTGTCTCTGGATACCCGAGTTTATGGTAATGGTAATAGCAAGTTGTCTAGAGACCAACACAAAATGGGGGCACTGAGGCCCCTAATCTGGACTGAGACTAAACAAAAGACATTATGAAAGTTTTTAAACCAAACTTTGGGACTATGAGACATACTTGTCCAAGTAACTGAAACCTCTAGCCATAGGATGACCCATCTGTCAAAGACCTGTGGTAGCTACTGGTAGTCTGATGGGAAAACAAAAAAAAGCAAACAAATTAACTCTGGATCAAGATCTTATACTCACAGCACGCCATGACATTGTTGAAGACCTCCTCCAAGAAGCACCAGAAAACTGGCTGTCTAATGATTATGTGAGCCAGTACTTGGCTCTACTCCTAAGCCAGTCTCAAGTGTGATTTGAGAAACCCACAGCCATCAATTCAGTTACCCTCTTGCCCATTGACTCAGGTAATCATCCATGACTGTCATGAGATGAAAGAAAAACCAGGTATATGACAGCTGCAGTGGTTACTGTAAAACAAAATAATTTGGGCCCAAGACAAATACTTCTGTGTAGAGAGAAGAACTGATTGATCTGACTCAGTCTCTCAGGTGGAGAAAAGGAAAATCCACCACCATTTACACAGATCATCCGTTGGTATGATGTTACTACCTGGAATGTCCACAGTGTGATCTTTAGAGGAAGAGAGCTTCTCACAGCTAATACAAAATAAAAAATAAAATAAATACATAATTTTTTAAAAAGAGAGAGAACATTGAAAATATCACGTTCCTCCTAGAAGCTGTTTGGCTTCCCCTCCAAATTGCCTTCCTTCACTTCTGGGGTGCTGATCTGCCTGCCTGACAAAGGGCCTAAGATCTGTGGGGCCTGTTGATATTCTGATGACATGCCACACTCTGGTGCTGCCTAAGACATTATAGTAAAGAAGAAATGGACAGCTCAAATCCACAGGGCGATGGAGGACACCAGAAAGAAAGATTATTTTCTCAGAAACAACTGTCAGGACTCTGGTAACACACTTTCTCCAGGCTACTCATCTAGGGTCCACAAAACTGTCAACCACATGCCAGATTTGTGCTCAAGTGAATCCTAAACAGAGAGCCTTTACCTAGTGTGGTGGTTTGAATATGCTTGGCTCAGGGAGTGGCACTATTCGAAGGTATGGCCTTGTTGGAATAGGTGTGACTTTGTTAGAGGAAGTGTGTCACTATGACTGTGGACCTGGAAGCCAGTCTTCTCTTGTTTGCCTTCAGAAAAATATGTTGAACTCTCAATTCCTCCTGCACCATGCCTGCCTGGATGTTGCTATGCTTCTGCCTTGATGATAATGGACAGAAACTCTGAACCTATATGCCAGCTCCAATGAAATGTTGTCCTTGTAAGCATTGCTTGGTCATGGTGTCTGTTCATAGCAGTAAAACCCTCACTAAGACACAAGTTGGTACCAGGGACTGGGGTATTGCTATGAAAGGCCTGGCCATGTTTTTATTTGGAGGAATGTGGATTTGGTGACTTTGGATTTGGACAGCAGTAGAATGCTTTAAGTGAGGCTTAATGAGCAAGCCTACTAGGAATATGGAATACTTTGTTGCTGAGAGTGATTTGAACTGTGCAGAACTGGCCCAAGAAACTTCAATGGAGAGGAATTTAAGAATGTGGCCTAGAGAATGTTTTGGTGGTATTTTGGTGAAGAATGTGGCTGCTTCTTGCCCTTGTGTGAAGAGTCTACCTGAGGCTGAGGTAAAGACATTTATATTAATAGTATAGACAAAGGAAGTCTCAAAAAAGCCCAGCAGAGACATTGTTCTCTGGTTTTGTTATATGAATAACATTTTAAGGATCAAGCTGAGAAAAGAAAAACATAAAATGTATGGTTCAAGTAATAAAGGGACAAAGTGAGTACCAAATCCAAGCATGGTGGTACACACCTTTAATCCCAGGAGAAAGAGACAAGCAGATCTCTGAGTTCGAGGCCAGCCTGGAGTAAAGCAAAGTCCAAGTAGAGAAAAGCTTAAGTCCAGGTGTGGTGATACATGCCTTTGATTCCAGTATTCAGGAGATAGAGCCATGCAGATCTCCGATTTCAAGGTCAATCTACAGATCAAGTTCTAGGACAGCTAAGCTTAGTCAGTAAAAGAGTTGGAAAACAGAAAGCTGGAGATAATGTAATAGAGAAAGGGAACACGTTCCATCTCCACCAAGCAGAACTCATCAGTTTAGGCCATGTGGCTCTGGCTTGAGAGTCAAAAATAGAAGGGACTACTGCGACAACTGATGCTGGTTAGTTAGTTGGAACTAAGAAGTTAATGGTGATTAAGAAGAGACCATCATCACTGAGGTGAAGTCTGAGAAGTGTTTTCTGAGAGCACAAAGAAGCTTTGTTCCAGAAATAGCTAAGGTTGTACCTCCCGCTGCAGTTGGACTTGATAATATATGAGTCACCCAGGTGGTACTGGTTTTGAAGATATAAAGGGGTCATGAAAAACAGCTGAGGCTTACCATTGTGAGAGGTCAGGGAAGGCCATTGGTGAAAGTGCAGCCTCAGTTGTAGTTGACAGCTGAGGACTGAAGGGGTCATGCAAAAGATTTGAGGCTTGGCACCATGAAAGAGAGCCTATAGGAGGCTACTGCAGCCTTATTGATGAAGCCTTATTGCAGTTGAAGACCACAATGTGTTGGAGATGCCAGTACCATAGGATGATCACCAAGAACTAGAGCAGCAGTGGAGTGGATCAACCTGAGCTTAGAGTGTTACAGAGGGCAGAGCTGCAGAAGTGACCCAAACCCTGTGGAGGATGCCAGAAGATCATGTGTGGATCCCAGACAATAGAAGAAGAAGCTGTAATGTTGAGGTTTCCTTGGAGATCCCAAGATGTTTCAGATGCCAGAGCCATTGGATAGCTGCGGAGGAAAGCTACTAACTGCAAGTGGAACCAGCCCAAGAGAAAGAAGGTTGTTGCTGTCAACAAAGATGAAAAAGGAGCATCAGCCATGGAGATGCAGAATTTGGAGTTTGCCCAGCTGATTTCCTGTCTTACTTTGGGGATTACAGTTAAGTGATTGGATGAATCTCAGAAAAGGCTTTGAACTTTGGACTTTTAACATTGTTGAGACTGCTATAGACTATGGGGACATTGGAAGTTGGGCTAAATGTATCATTTATTATGCTATGGCTAGGTATAGCCCTGTAGACTCATGAGTTTGAACAATACTGTGGGGGCCAGGGAGTGGAATGTGGTGGTTTGGGCATGCTTGGCTCAGAGAATAGTACTATTTGGAGGTGTAGACTTGTTGGAATAGGCGTGGTCTTATTGGAGTAGGAGTGACCTTGTAGGTGTGTCACTGTGGGCATTGGCTTTAATACCCTTGCCCTAGCTGCCTGGAAGCCAATCTTCTCCTAGCTACCTTTGGAACAAGATGTAGAAGTTTCAGCTCCTACTGCACCATGCCTGCCTGGATGCTGCCATGTTTCTGCCTTGATGATAGTGGACTGAACTTCTGAACCTGGAAGCCAGCCTCAATTAAATGTTGTCCTTATAAGAGTTGCCTTGTACATGGTTTCTGTTCACAGTAATGTAAATCCTAGCTAAGACACTCAGAGAATGGATCTAAATGAGACACAAATACCTGGTGAATTCCAGAAAAACTGACTTCACCAAGATCTGTCCTGCTGGGGAATGGCAAAATCACTTGTTATTTTTCATACATAGCTTTTCTGGGTGGATAAAAGTGTTCTCAGTCTGATACTGCTCAAATAGTAGATTAAAAGCTCCTCCAGGAAGTGGTCACCTGAATTAGCCTCCTCCTAACAATGGGGTCTAACAATGGCCAGGCTTTCATAGCCAGAACATTTCAATTCACAGCTAAAGCTTTAGACATAGATTGAAAAATTCACTTTGCAGATAGAACTCAGAGTTCTAGGAAGATAAAAACAAATAGACCAAAACAAACAAACAAAAGCAATAGGACAAAAACCAACCAAACAAAACCTCTAATAAAACTCATCTTAGAGTCCAGGAAAGGATGGCGATGCCTCCTTGGCTTTGCTTTGGCCTGCTGCACCCTATCTAGGGAGGGTTTTAAACCTTTTCCCATGAGACTATGTTTAATAAAAACCTCCCCCACTGCTTCCCAGGCTCAGAAACCAGCAGTTGGCAGAACTCTCTACAGGCCCTCCAGTTCTTCATTAAACCATCAAAGACCTGGCCAACCTGAGTCCACCACAAGTTTCCTCCTGTTATATCCAGTGACACCATCTGTGTCAACTGAATAGCCAAAGGGAGCTGAAATTAACCTGGAAAGGACCCTGAAATGTAATTCTTTCCACAGATACACCATGAAGACAGCTAGCATTACCCCATGGATCTACCACACCCTGGTTAAGAAAACAGAAGCTATAGACCTGCCAAACAGCTGATTTTGGACAATGGAGCCACTGAAATTAAGGGTTCACTGGGCCCTTCCACCCCCTGCCCCTCTACCTCCTTTTGAGCCTTGTGTTTTGCACTGAGGCTATAAATATAGAATCATAATCCAAACTCCACTGCCCTCAGACCTGGACTGGAAGCTGAGGAAGACAGACACAGGGAAAGTATTGGCTAAAATGACTACAAACCCATATTTCATCAGCATCTTTACTTACTGATGCCCACTTAAATGTCTGGTTGTATATTTACATAAAAAAGGGTTTGAAAATTTATCTTTTGAAATGAAAATACAAAGTTTACAATTCTGTGGATGCCTTGGGGCTAGGCCTGCTGGTTGCCAGAAACAAGGAAATTTCCTTTATAAACACAGAGGTTGAAGGCATGACTAGCCTGGAGACACAGGCCTCAGAAGTGGCAGGGAAGCTGGGATAGGATCCTTTTTCTACCTCTGTCTACACCTAGGAGGGACAGTGGATCCACAGACTTCTCTGCACCTTTCCTTCAAGTAGAGAACCTGTCTCCAGTGTGTGCTCTGATCCCAGGACTCAGGAAGGATGATTGATCTACAGCCCTCTGTATAAGGTTTTACCCGAGGAGAGCTGATCTCCCAGAAGTGCTGACACAGGCTTACAGACTCACAGGAGGAACAAACTCCAGCCAGAGACAGCAAGAACATCTAATACCAGAGATCAACAGATGGTGAAAGGCAAACTCAAGAATTTTACCAACAGAAACTAAGACTACTTGCCTTCATCAGAACCTAGTACTCCCACCACAGCAAGTCCTAGATATCCTAAAACACCCAAAAAGCAAGATTTGGATCTAAAATCATATCTCATGATGGTGATAGAGGAATTTAAGAAGGACATGATTAACTCCCTTAAAGAAATACAGGAGAACACAGGTAAACAGGTTCAAGCGCTTAAAGAGGAAACACAAAAATCTCATAAAGAATTACAGGAGAACATGAGTAAACAAGTAGAAGTCCTTAAAGAGGAAACACAAAAATCCCTTAAAGAATTATAGGAAAGCACAACCAAGCAGGTGAAGGAATTGAACAAAACCATCCAGGACCTAAAAATGGAAGTAGAAACAGTTAAGAAATCACAAAGAGAGACAACTCTGGAGATAGAAATCCCAGGAAAGAAGTCAGGAACCATAGAAGCAAGCATCACCAACAGGATACAAGAGATAGAAGAGAGAATCTCAGGGGCAGAAGATATCATAGAAAACATTGACACAACAGTCAAAGAAAACACAAAATGCAAAAAGTTCCTAACCCAAAACATCCAGGAAATCCAGGACACAGTGAGAAGACCAAACCCAAGGATGATAGGTATAGAAGAGAGTGAAAACCTTCAACTTAAAGGGCCGGTAAATATCTTCAACAAAATTATAGAAGAAAACTTCCCTAACCTAAAGAAAGAGATGCTCATGAACATACAAGAAGCCTATAGAACTCCAAATAGACTGGACCAGAAAAGAAATTCCTCCTGCCATGTAATAGTCAAAACACCAAATGCACAAAACAAAAACAGGTTGTGAAAGTGAGATTTACTAAGAAAAAATCCTTTAAAAAGATTTTGGCTTTTGGAGAATAGTAAAATCTTGGGGAACCAGACTCTATGTCCCAGGAATGGACCTTGAGGATAGAGTTAATCATTCCCAGCCAAAATCAGCCAGACTTTCTGGTTATACTTAGACACTTAGCCCGGTATACACAGGGATAGGGACTCATCTGACTGTCAGCTATTAACAGACTATCTGTAACTGGACACAGCCCAAATTGAGGTTATTTAATATCCAAAGCCTTTAACTGAGGCACTTTCCCGTATTCTGATGCCTGATCCTATGCCTTATGAGTTAATTCATTTGGATAACAATACTACCAAGCCGCTGAGACTACTTGGTGGGCATGTACCAATGGTTTGACTAAATATGCCTCTTCTGATGCTTTCCAAACTATGGAGCAGGTTGATCAGGACCCAGAGGAATCAAAAAAGCAATTAAATTCTCTTGCAGAAATAATCTGACAAAATTGGAAAGTCTTAGGCTTACTTCTCATAAGATAAAGAAAACTCTGTCTAGCTTTTTGGGAAAAAAAAACCCTAATGTTTCTATGCTAATGGATCAAAAGTAATTAAAAAAAAAAAAACAAACCTGAAAGAAAGCAAGAGAAAGAGAGAGAGATCAGATGATTGGTACCAGTCTTTCTCTTGGTCCCCCTAGCTAATTAATGTGCAGGTCCTGAATCTTAAACTAAAATAGAATGAGTCTGTTATTTGACTCACTTACCAAGACCAGTGGGGAATGTAACAGGGCCCCAAACCTTAGTAGGCCTCCCAGACCTTAGCACAACTGACTCCATGATGGAACGACTCCATTCAGGCTGTAACACTCTGAATGTAGACACCACTACCTAACAAAACTGGAAACCAAGACCTAAATCATCACAGTCCATAGTTATGGGATAGTCTCTAAATATACTAACTTTGTTCTACTTCTGGCTAACTTTTCTTGCTAACTGAAGTATGTCAACTCAGAACATGGTTTTTATGCTTGAAAGCTCACCATGAAAAAGGTTCAGGGTGACATGAGGATCCCAAGCATCCAGTGTTGATGTTTTATAAAATGAGGTATGATGAGGCAGGATGGGGTGCCTTAGCAGGCCTATGCTGAGGCACCTCCCTTCCCAAGGTATCAGCCATAGGATAGGTATTAAAGGAAGTTCATTTGGGACCTGAGACAGAGGTCTGAGTAAGGGAGGAGAGGCAGAGAAAGGGGGTAGAAAAGGACAAAAAGAGAGAAGGGAAGAGATCAGTGGGGAGAGAGGGAGAGAGGGAAAGAAAGAGAGAGGGAGAG
>NW_022196905.1:194861386-194862105 GCF_008632895.1 Mastomys coucha
AAGAAGAAGAAGAAGAAGAAGAAGAAGAAGAAGAAGAAGAAGAAGAAGAAGAAGAAGAAGAATCTTGAATAGTCCTTTTAGAAGTGAGCATGGGTGGGGAGTGAGAAGGAGAAGTTGGAGGGCTGAAAGCAGGTGCTAGAGTAGGACAGCTAGAGTGACCTATAGCTGGCTAGGGAGGGAGAGGAGGAGTCTAGAGAATCTGGTGGGGGGCAGGGGGGAAGAGAGGACAATGAAGAGGCTGAGGCAGTAGGGGAAACTGAGGAAGCCAGGAGAGCAGAAGAGCTTGTAGAGGTTGGTTAGGAACAATAAGGAGGAAGTTCATTAGCTGGATCAAGGATTGTGGGAGTTTCATCTGCTTGAGATTTCATAGCTAGGAGGAACTGAATTGGGGAACAGAAGGAACAAGGAGAAGGTTTGGACTGAAGTCTGCATGTAGGAAACCTACTTTTAATTTTCTGAATTGATGGCAGTAATTGTAAAGTTCCTTTAAAATAATGGGGTCAAAGGTGCCATTAGGCAGCCATTTAGAGTCATTATCTAGTGGGTATTGGAACCAAGTTTGACTGTAATAGTGTATGGATTTGGAAATTAGTTTTAGATGTTTGAGGTTTTCAAGGAGGCATTCCAGTGGGGAGGCTGGCGGTATGGACAAAGACAAAATACCCATAGGCAAGGAAAAAGTTTATTACTTTCTATTGCTTGCAGCATCCTGAAAATAA
>NW_022196905.1:194862115-194864621 GCF_008632895.1 Mastomys coucha
AAAAAAAAGTAACAACACATGTGATGCAGGCTGTCTAACCAGACCATCATGTGGTAACAAGGTACCAATTGTGGCAGATGCCTGAGAAACATGGAATACTCAATAGAAAATAATTCAAGAGAAAAGGAAGGAGTGTTGAGAAGAGAGAAATGTCACCCAAGGGAAGAGCTTCTAAAGGAGAGGGGAGAGGTTATTGAGAAGGGCCAGCTGGAGACCATGGCTAGGATTCCTCTGTCCTGAAGGACACCAGAGAAATGCTTCGAGCTCAACAGTCATTCTCTTGGGACTAGGGGCCATTTATACCTGAAGGAGAGGATCCCTTAGCAATTCCCCAATGTTTGGATCCAGTAGCAACCTCCCTGGGTTATTAGCCATAGGATGGGTCTAGTTTAAAAGGGAATTTATTTGAGACCTGAGAAGGGGCGCTGGGGAAGGGACAGAGAAAGAAATGGGACAGAGAAGGACAGAAAGAGTGAAGAGAGAGAAAGAAGAGAAGAGGCAAACTGGGAACACAGGGAACAGGGGAAAGAGAAAGAAGGTGGAGAGAGGGAGAGAGGGAGGGAAAGAGGGATGGAGGGAGAGAGAGAAAAAAGAGAGAGGGGAAGGAGAGTGGGAGGGGAGGGGAAGGGAGAGTGGGAGGGGAAGGGGGAGGGGAAGGGGGAGGGGAGAGAGAGTAGGAGGGACACGGAATGGGAGAGGGAAGGGGAGGGTGAGGAAGAGGGAGAAAGAGAGAGCAGGAAAGAGCCAGCCCAACAGTCTCTTTATAGTTGAGCCAGCTGTCCTGGAAGGTTGCTAGGTAACTGTTGGGCAGAACCTAGAGGAAATACTACCAAGTATAGGCTGTGAGTTGGCTAATAAAGATTTTCTGTTGGTTTAAACCCATGTTCAAGCAGTCTTCTCTGGTGAATAACTCACAACATGTCAAAAAGTTGCATGTAGCTGCAAGGGTTTATATATGGAATCCCTATTCTATTTGATAAACTATTTGATTCCAATACAATGCTAGTTTTTTAAAAAAGAAACTAGAAATTAATTAATTTAAAATACTGGGAAAAGAATATGCAGAGGAAGGTTGTGTTTTGGCTTACAGTGTGAAAGGATCAAGCAGGGGATGTGGTGTAACTCACATCTCAGTGGATCAGACCAGAAGCAGGACTGCATTCTAAACTCTCAAGTCCCATCTCACAATGGCATTCCTTCAAATAGGTCCCACTTCAGATAGGTTTCATACTTACTACCACTAGTCAGATAGCAGCATTTTAAAACACATCTGTGGTGGAATACTTCACAATCAAGCCCTGACAGCAACATGAAATGTAGGTTCCTTCAAGGACAAACATTCCCAGCAGATGAAAAGCTTGAAATAGTTTGGGGCTGGATACAAAATAAAATATGGTCATGATTATAAAGTATAATCATTTAACGGTTACCAATGTATTAAAAGAGGATTTTGGTCTATTTATTACCTACTGTTACTCCAAATTTTCTATTGTCAATATTAAAGTGGTTTCTAGCAGATACTTTTTGGTGGGAAAAGGAGCTAGATACAGGGAATGGTATAGGATTATTCTGTCTCTCTAGTGGGAGAAAAGTAAATTCTTAATAGTACAAAATAGGGTTACTCTTTGCTTGGCCAAAGTATGTAGCTTAAAACAATACTTCAGATATCATGTGAACAAATTTTTAAATGTCTTATCTAGGGCAATTCTAGCCTTTTTAATTTTTTTTTAAAATGTGAAACCATTCTAAATTGCCACCAGATGGCACTATTGCCTCCTCAGAAGTGCTGGTACAGAGGCTGATTTCTATTGTGAACATTTGGGAAAGAGAAGCTCTGCCAGCCATACTCCCTATTTAAGCTATTCATTCATCCATTTGCATATAGTTCTAAATTGTTAATTTTTTCAACCTGGAATCCATAGTGTAATTATTAAAACCAATAGAAGTAATAACCGAGGGACTTCCAAACATTAGCCCTCCTTCTTCAAGAGGCCACCTTGCCTAATGTTTTGTATAAAGCAGTAGGTTGCTTCCTATAAATAAACAAAAAAAAAATTCTAGTAGGCTCTGTTTTAGTTTTCTGAACATCTTGGAGCAGAGGTGGAAAGGTCCCCAACTTCTTCCCTCATTACTACCCACAACTCCTCTTAGAACAAGCAGAAAGTAACAATAATAATTTACTTTTAAGAATTAAATAGACAGTTAACATGATATTAATTCATGTTCTAGCCTCCCTTCTCGACCAAAAACTCTATTTTACCTTTCCTATGCAAATTATAGCAAAATCATTGGTAACATAGAACCATCATCCTGATGATATCAATCTGCTAGATACATAGTCACTGATACTCTGAATGAGGAAGAAGACTCTAGCTTGTCATTGGACATAAAAGTACTGAATAGAAATGGGAATCTAGTGAAAATGTAAGTCATGGCTGAGAAGATTGGAGTCAGCATTTCTTTTTTTTTTTTTAAATTTAATAAATTTAAATTTTATTTTTTTTCT